>NW_027142475.1:1165000-1390672 GCF_026170545.1 Melanerpes formicivorus
TGGCGCCAGGCACTGCTGGGCTACCCGGCGAGGCTGAGCAAACCCTGGGCACGGCGAGGAGCGGGCAGCACTGCAGGCTTCTCCGCCGCGCATTTAATGAGGCTTCCATGTTTCATTTCAGAGACAAACGAGCGCCGTGCCACGCTGGGGGGCCGAGATGGGGCCGAGCCGAGGAGGCGCAGGCTGCGGAGCTGACTGCACCCAGCGCCGAGCAGCACGCAGCCGGGCGGGCGGCACGGGGGAGCCAGCCAGACCGCGCAGGGAGATGCTGTCCCCCCAGCTCCAAACCTCTCCCTTTCCACCACTCTGCTCTCCCTCACACCGCTCGCTTCCCCTCTTCCTCTGCCAGGCCATCTTTCTGCTCAGCTCCCCTTTTCCCTTTGCTTGCCAGCTACCTCTTTTTTCGGTTGCTGTAGATTTTCCAGCTGGGGGGGAGAGAAACGAGCAGCTCCAACCCACCCAGGGCATCGCTGAACTTCAGCGGTTTCCCCTGGATCAAGTGTTTATTTGCTTTCAGTTTCTACTTGAGCTCTTGTTCTACAGCAGGAACACGTTAAAAGGATGTGCTTCGGTGCCCAGAAATATTAAGTATCTGAAAGGTTTATCATGCATTAAGCAATTCATTATATTTCTTCTTCCTCTATTTTTTTTTCCCTCCCCCCTCCCTTTATCCTATTATTATAATGAAACTTCCATTGTGCTGCTGGCCTCTCTTTGGAACCGTTTCGCTTTAACGCTTTCCATCACCAGGACTGCTCAGCACTGAAGATTACATTTTTAGTCCTTAAAAACAATATAAAAAAATAGAGAAGATGGGGGGGAAGGAAAGGAGAAAATGAGGCCACGAGGAGTTGTGCTAATGGAGGCTTTTAATTTGCTCTTCTCCAAAGAGAGAGCTCTGTGGGGGAAGAGATCTTTCTTTTTTCCTTCTTAGCGAAGGAGCTAAGGCTGAAACCCTGCAGAAGCCACAAAGCCAGGGCAGCTCGTGGTTATTTTGGTTATTTGGTGATGATGGGGGGGGGGGGGTGGGGTGGTGTTAGAAATTGCAGCAGCCTCGACGGTCGTTGGGTTTGGGTTTAGTTTCCCCCCCTCCCTCCCTCCCTTCCTTCCTTCCCCCCTTCTTCCAGCACAGCAAAAAAATGCAAATGTAAGCAAAGCAGAGGCTGGCACGTTCGGCTCCGCAGCTCCCCAGCACAATAGCGATTTGGGGGGAAAAGCTCCCGAACGCAGCTCTCCCTCTCGCTCTCGCTCTGCTCCAGCTGGAATCCAGCTGCTATCCCACAATTCCTAATCGATGGAACAATTGATCACCCCCACAGAAGCGGGCAGGGTGCCCTAGTAAACCTCCGTGAATATGTTTATATATATATATATATGTAATTTTCTTGCAGCGGATTAGCGCCGAGCGGTTAAAGCAAGGGGCAGCAAGAGGGGGTCTCGGGCGAGGAGGCAGCTCGGGCCCCTCTCTTCCACTTGTCTCCTTCTCCCCTAAACGTCCCCCTTGCTGTTCCCAAATGTCACCACCGCTAATTAGGGCAGATGTCATTTCGCATCCGCCGAGCAGAGGGTTTCCAAGAGGTGGGAGCTTCCCCTTGCCACATCTGCAGGTCAGGTCATGTGCAAGGTGGCAAGGGGGTGGCGATTCGGCACAGGAATGTCACTTAAAATTCCTGCAGATGGGGAAAAGGGCAGATCCTTTATGTAACCCCGGCTGGCCGCGGGGCCCGGCGCCGCGATTGAACCGCCCGGGCTCGGAGCAGCTCCTTCCCTTCCTTTTGAATTGCACCTAGAGACTCGCTGCAGAGTATCACCTCTATGGATGTGGGCAGCCTTCCCTTCATCTCCAACTTCAAATTCAGCTCTAATCTTTATGTGTGCATCTCCTCCACGCTCGTTTCACGATTCCTCATCCCTCCCCTTTCCCCCCCGCCGCCATCCGATTCATGCCGAGCCGCCGGGTTGCACCGGGTGCAGCATTCCAAGAGGGAAGGATGTGATTTCCAGAGCATCGCTACATCTCCTCTGCCTTACGGGATCAGGCTAACGCTCCAAGTTCTCCCGGGAAGCGGGGACGCGGAGCCGCGGGGAGCTCCGGTTCCCAGCGCCAGCCTGGCGATGCCGCGCACGTCGATTCCACCTTCCAGCTCCCTGCAGCCACCGGCGGACCCCCGAGAAGCGGCTCTGGGATCGCTCCGGGACGCGGCCCCGCTCCGCGCTACCCGCACCGCGCTCCGTGCTCCTCTCCGCCCGCGGCGGGGGCACCGAGAGCCCCGCCGAAACGGTTCGTCCCGTGGGAGAGCACCGAGAAACGCCGAGTCCCGAGGTCGGTCCCCCGGAGGGGCTGCACAGAGAGCACCGGGGAGCTCCGGGAACTGCGCACCGAGAGCTCCGGAGCGCCGAGACGGGTGCGTCCCGTGGGGGAGCACTGAGAGCCGCCGGTGGCTCCCTCGGAAAGGCTGCGCCGAGAGCTCCGGGGACCCGGGATGGGCTGCACCGAGAGCTCCGGGGACCCGGGATGGGCTGCACCGAGAGCTCCGGGGACCGATTTCCCCGCAGAGGCTGCACCGGAAGCCTCGGGGAGCTCCGGGGACCCCGCGGACGGCGCACCGAGAGCCGCGGAGCTCCGAGTCCGGTTAGTCCCGAGAGCCGAGACCTGCTTAGCCCCAGCCGTTTCCGGGGCCAGCCCGACGCCACCCAGCCGGTGCCCGGTGACCCCCTTCGTCCACCCCCGCTCCATGCCCACCTACCTTTCCGCAAAGAGTACAGCAGGAGAAAAGTTACCAGCCACATGCCATAAAGAGCAGCCGTGGCCCCGGGCTGCGGCGCAATTGCGGGCGGTGCGGTGCCCCGGCGTGCCGCGCTCCTGCCGCCGCGCTGCCAGCCCGCCGGAGGTGCCCACAGCCCCGCTCGCCGCCGCCGCCGCCGCTCCTCCTCCTCCTCCGGCCCTCGCCCGGCGACTGGCGGCGGGAGATGGGCCGGGCTCCCGCACACTCCCCGCCCCGCGCCCCGCTCCCCGGCCCCCCGCCGAGGGCAGCGCCCCGCTCCCCCTTCTTCCTCTTCCTCCTCCTCCTCCCACTGTGCGAGCATGGGGGGAGGGGGGACAGCGCCGAGCTGCACACCCCGCACCCGGGGGGCACCCGTGGGCAGGTGCCAGGGGGAGGTTACCGTGCTGGCCACACTCCACGGAGACCCCCAGCTCGCTGCTGCACCCCTGCCAAGCTGGAGGCTCCCCCCAGCCCCCGGCAAACCTGCAGCTCGGCCCCAGGGTACTCCACATCCTAGCCCTGAGGCTGGGCCGCCCAGGACCTGCTGGTCCCAGCACCCCTCTTCAGGCATCCTGGACACATTTTAGCAGCCCGAGGACAGGAATTGGGTTTTCATGACACAAGCAGCGCTGTGCTGCTCCAGTGAACTCTGCTGGGCCTAATCCTGCACCACACGTTCATCCTCTAACCAGCAAACAACAAATAAACACCGGGGGGTACTGCTCCACTTTAGAGGGTATTTAGCCAAGGCTTAATTCAAGGGCAGGACCCCAAGACCTAGTCACACCAAAGGCAATGTGGACCATCAGAGCCATCCAGAAGGTCTTTTCCTGAAGTGATTAGAGCAGGTTTGCCTTAGCTTTCCAAAACAGCCTTTCCAGTCTTCTATTTCCCAGCAAATTGGGATAGAAGCACTCAGGTCTCCAACAAAACAGCAAGCATAAAAACCAACCAACCAAACAAAACCCCAAACAACCAACCCCACAAGCCAGTTGTTAAAATAAACCCAACAGATCTGCTTGAAAACCCCAGGAAGAAAAGAGAAAGAGAGAGGACAAAAGGCAGCAGCCCAGCAGCTCCTTGCCCCTTCTGAGCCCACAGCAGCTCATTGCAATTCCTCACGCTTGGAAGTCCCAGGGAAGAGTCAGAGCTCTCACCCACACCACCGAGGTGGTCCTGGCACAGCGTGGGCGAGCGGTTCCCATGTCACACAGCTGAGGAGCACAGAGAAGCTGCACACCCCCAGCCCCGCGGCCCCCTCCCTGCTCCAGGCCACCCTCATTGTGGTGCCAAGCAGGACGAGGCCAGCTGTGCCCTGACCTGTGCACATGCACCCACCCAGAGCTCAGCACCTAAAGCAGAGGAGGGAGCACACGCTGTGCCCGTGCTGTGTGGGTCCAACACACCACAGCCTTCCTCCTCCTCCTCCCCCTCCCTGAGGATGTGCTTTCCCCTTCCTCGCTGCTGCCAAGCTCCATAGCTGTCACCACCCCCTACTCAGCCCGTTCCTGGGCCACCTCAGTAGCTCTGTCACCGTGTGTGGGTGTCCCCAGCACACAGCCCTCCCACGCCTGCATGTGCTGCTCCCTGGCCCCCTGCCACTCGCTCGTACCCCTGCCCGTGCCATCCGCATCCCCATGAGGCAGCAGCTGATGCAGAGCCGGTGCCCACGCACCCCTCCAGGAACCGAGGTGCATTTCAGCGGCTGCCAACAGCCCCGTACAGATGTTAGCTGGCACTTGGCAAGGAAATTGGTATTCATGCCCACACCCGAGGCAACAAGCAAATCCCAGGCTCTGGGGAGCCCCAGCCACATGCCAGGCATCTGCCCCCTTCTCTCGCTGGCAGCTGCAGCAGGATGGCAGCATGGGCCAGGCTGCTAGCAGGAATCTTCCAGCCACAAATCTGCTACAGCACTCTGCTCTCCATCAAGCAATGTGTTGGATCCGGGTGCAGTTTCCAGCCTCCTACACTCGGGAGTGAATGAAACAGGGGTGCGTGGGCTGGCAGGGCACTCGCTTGGCATGGCACCCACAGGGCCTCGCAGATCTCCATGTGAGGAACATGTGCAGGGGGAGCAGATGCTACTCGCCAGCTCATTTTTAGCTTCCCCCGGCTGCTCAGTATCCTCAGCGCCTTTCCTCAGCGTCCCTAGCTCACAGAATCAGCCTCTGCCGTCAGCGCCAACCTCCCCCTGCCCAAAGCTCCTTCCTCCAGGGCAGGACATCTGCTGGCAAGCTGGGAAGCAGCACAAGCAGAGACAACCACTGACGGCTCGCAGGGTGGACGATCGGCCCCGTGTCACACCCGGGGAGCCGCAGCCGGCCCTAGAGCTGCCTGCGCCGGTCCTTGCAGCCCTGTTTGCTCCTCCGCTGATTGCTCAGCCCAGGCCATTTGTCAGCCTCCCGTGCCCAGACACACACGCGCAGGCCTGGCAGCGGTGGGCAGGCAGCCAGGCACTCCCCGGAGCTGGCTGCTGCCAGCCCACACCTGGCCTCAGCTCCTGCCCAGCAGCCACCATTTGGGCTCCCCGCAGCTCCTGCATTTGAATAGGGGGCAGGAAGCCTTTGGGCACAGCCTTTGCATGCCCTGAGAGCTGGCATGCTGCTCACACCCACCCCTTCAGCAGGCTAGGGTGCCCGGTGCCCACAGACCCTCTTAGCCAGCCACATGCTTTTCCCCAAGGACCTTTCTTCCACTAGTATGGAAAACCCACTCCCCACACCCACATGCAGAGTGGTGTCTGGGGAAAGCAGCCAGAAGGAGGGTCCTGAGAGCCCCCTCCCCAGCTGCTGGGGCCAACCACAGCCCAAAGACTTGCCCTGGGCTGGGGAAAGGATCCTGCAGAGGAACACAGAGACCATTCCTCCCTGCAGTCCCACTCGGCCACGGAACACTTCGCCTCCCTCCTGCCCCCAGCCTGCTGGCCTTAGCTGCCCTCCCAGACAAATCCCAAGAGGAAGCAGGCAGGAAAACCCCAGGGTTCCTTACCTGGCACCAGCCGGGCAGCCACAAAGCACTTCCCACGCAGCAACAGCTTAGCCTCACGGCACCTCTCCAGCCGGCAGGGCCAGCCCGCTGTGACCCTCCACTGGGACAAGCTTGGTCCCGCACTGCCAACCCAGTCCCGCCAGCAAAGCCCACAGAAAACCCTCTGATGAGGGAACAGGCTGCAGCTGTGCCGCTAGCGTGAGCAGGGGTGGGGAAAGGACCCTGACCAGCAACACCTGAGCCCCCAGCACAGCCCTGCACTCGCCTGTCCCTGACCCCCCTGTCCAGCCCGGGCACGGGCAGCCTCCTCACAGGCCAAGGATAGCTCTGTGATGGTGCTGAGCTGGGACAGATCCTACCTACCTCAGCTGTGGGCAGGGTGCGGGCCCTTTCCGTGCCTCAGTTTCCCCAGCGGGCACCGAGCCGCTGCCGTGTGGGGCGGCTAAATAACTGCCCAGGAGTCAGCGAGGTGCTCGGACTTGGGTAACGCGGGCTGGCAGACTCCCGAAAAGCAGAGGGTGGCTCCCCGAGCCTCTGGGACATTGCACTGCAGCCCAGGGGCTGCGGGAGCAAGCGGGATCCGTGCCCGCAACCGTGCCCGAAGCCGTACCTGCTGCCGGGCTGCTCCGGGACCTGCCGCTTCCCGGGAGAGGATCATTCCAGGCCAGAAGCTGGATTTCTGCTTCCCCCTAGTGTCGCAGCGCGGAGCGGGCACCGAGCCTCGGCTTCTCCGGGGCTCAGCTGTGGCTCCTTGTCCCCGTGCCCCGCGCGGTGCCCCGGGCAGGTGCCCCCCCTCAGCGGCGGGCAGGTGTCCCCCGTGCCAAGTGAATCAGGAGCACAAGCAGGGACACCTGCGCGGCGTGCCAGCTCCCGCCACGGAGCAATCCGGCAGCGCTCTGGGGTGCACAGCGAGGTGGGGGTGCCCAAGGCGTGTGCCTAGGGCTGGCAGGAGCCCCGACACCGAGCGGTGACCAGGATCCGTGTCCTTCCCAGCCCCGGGGCAAGCCTGGTGGCACGGGAGGCTCTGCCAAGTTCTAGCAGGTCTTAAGACCTGCAGACTGCACTCCCGAGGACCCTTTTTTTGCTTCCCACCGCCCTCCACCGTGAGGAGTCAGCCTCTGCTGAAGCCGAGCGGCTGGGCTGTGCGCCCACGGCACCGCCGCTGCGTGGCCAGGCACAAGCCTGGCACCAGGGCGGCCGCCTGGCACGGTGTGAGTGGTTATTGCCTAGAAACCATGGCCCTGGGGCATGTGCAGCAAGGAAAGGAGGGCCGGGGTGGCACTGGCTTGGGCTGGGGTGGCATTGGCTTGGGCTGGAGGCTCAGCTCCGGCCGTGGAGTGTGGCTCCTCCCGCAGCCACGGCGCTGCCTTTTTGGGAGCAGAACAAAGGGAGGAGGAGGCGGGGGGATGGCTCCCTGCCAGCCTGGCCCCAGCTCTCCACTCATCAAGGGTCCCTCTTTGGCTCCATTAGTCACCATTTGCTGCTCTCCTCTTTTAACTAATGAGAAGCCATTTTGCATTCACATTTCCTCCCGGGCCAAATGCATCCCTGGCATCGTGGAGATGGTGGAGCGGTGCTGGCAGGCTCCAAGCCTCCCTGGCTGCTGCTCCTCGTGTTCCTGCCCCTCTGCCTCTTCTCCTCACAGTCAGCTGTGGAGGAAGCAGGAGAGCTGGCCAAGCCAGAGCCATCCAGAGTTCCTCTTCCTCACACCTGTCCGCCCAGCGAGGCAAACAGGGAACAAGCAGTGCCAAGAGGAAGCTGCTTGGAGCTGGAAGCCTTCCCAGAGGAAAAGGACACTCCAGTTGCCCACTGTATTATCTACCCAATCCCCTTTGTGTTGTGGAAAAGATTTACTTTGAGAAGATTAATGGCTCAGGGCACTGTGAGAGAAATCCTCCAAGATTGCCTGGTTCAGAGGAGAAGAAGAACACCTCCTTGCCCAGGCAGCCTGTGGGCACAGGGAAAGGGCTGCCGGGCTGGTGCCAGTCCCATGAGCCACCCTCTGAGCACAGGCAGTGGCTGGAGGGGGAGGCAGCTGAGCTGAGACATGGTGGCCTCTCCCTGTGGCTTTCCCACCTCCCTGATCCCATAGCTCCTGGTCTCAAGGTGCAGATTGTGAAGGTGTGGAGAGAAACAGAGAGCTCTGCCTCCTAAGTGGCTCATGCTGTGTGCCAGCCCAGCACCCCTGCCCCTGGCACAGGGAGGCCACATGTACTACACATCACAGCATTCCCTGGTGCTCTCCCTGGTTCCAGGTTCCCTGACTCCATCCTAGAGAGGACACAGCTTAAGTGTTTGAGCTCTGACAGCAGCCTGGCACTCCCAGCATATCCCCCAGTGCCAGCCTGCAGGTGTGGCAGTGTGCCCTGCCCAGCATCCCCTTGCCGTGGCACAGCCCTGAGCCCAGCTGGGGTGCACAGGGCTGTGGGTGCACACGTGGGGGTGTGGGTGCACACGTGGGGGTGTGGGTGCACATGTGGGTGTCCACAAGCCGTGCAGGGTAATGCTATTAATGCCATCTGGTGCTGACAGAGCTGCCCTGCCTGCCCAGCAGCCAGACACAGCTTTTCACTCCCCTTAATCTCCAACTCTGTCTGTGGGGCTCTCCGGGGGGCCAGGGGGCATGAACCCTGAAGGGCATCGCCTCCTCCCTCAGCCCTGGCATGCTTGGGCACAGAGGCAAATGGAGAGCCCTGGGCCTAGGGGGTGTGAGACCCCTGCCAAGCATGGGGGCGTGGGGTGGTGGAGTCAGCATCCCTGGAGGCGTTCAGGACGTGTGTGGCTGTGGCTCTTGGGGCTGTGGTTTAGTGGCCACGGTGGTGCTGGACTGGGTGATCTCAGAGGGGCTTTGCCAAACAAAACTATCCTGTGACTCCATGACTCAGTGTCCTGTGCCTGCCTTCCTGGCTGCTGTGACCCTCTCCAGGGGGACACAACCGCCCTGCTGAGCAGCAGGAGGCGAGCAGGGCCGGCTCGGCTGGGAGCAGAGCCCTCAGCTTGTCCCTGCAGTCCAAGGGGAGAGCTTTCCCCCCTCCACCCAAGGGCTCTGCTTCCCCTTTGCTCTGTGCAGAGTGGGTCTTTCCTAGCGGGTCAGTGTCAAGTCAAAATTACATTGCCAAGTAATCTCCTTACCGTGTTAAATAAGCACCTCAGAGCAGACCAACTGCACGGATTTTGTCTGGTAACCTTCCCCCAGCTAATCCTGTTTGGCTGCCGCTCGGTGACCTCCACCGCAGCCCAAAGAGGAGGCAGTTTCTCCTCCACCAGCTGCCCTGGCACGGTCGAGCTTCCAGAGCACTGCAGCGGGCACAGCTGAGCCTCCCCGCGGGGCTGCAGACCGGGCAAGGGGCTGCAGATAAAGAGGAGACCCTCCCTGAGCTGGGTAAGAGCCGCGACTTGACCCCTCCCCACTCCGCGACCTGCGGGGCTGAGCGGGGGCCAGCAGCCCCCCGACTGCCGGAGCTGCCGCTGGGGTTGCCGGGCTGGTCGCTAGATGTCTGTGTTGCACCGGCTCAGCTCCCTCCTCCTTCACCACCCCAGCCGGGGAGGCTTTGCTCTGGTTTGGTGTCGGAGACGTCCCTGGCTGCACCCGGAGATGAGAGCGGCAGTGAAACCAAGGAGCTGGCTGCACCACCCCAGCTCCACTCTTGCCCAGATCAAGCAATCTGGCCTGGTTTCAGCTGGGGGAGAGCTCATTTTTCTCCTTAGTAGCTGGGGTAGTGCTGTGCTTTGGATCCAGCCTGGGGTTTGGCACGAGAAGCACGCTGATAATAGCCTCGTGTTTTCAGCTGTTGCTAAGGAATTGAGGACTTCTCAACCTCCTGAGCCTTGCCAGAGTGCAGGTGCCCCAGGAGCTGGGAGGGAGCGGGCACTCCAGCAGCCCCTGCCGACTTCTGCAGCTGGCACAAGCAGCAGCCTGCAGAGCATGGGGTGCTGCTGCAAATCCCTCGCTGGGCATCCCCGGGGGAGGGCACATGCCATGGGATTTGGGCACCCACAGCTGGAAAAGCAGCCAGGAGCAGGAATGTGTGTATGTGTCCCCCTCCCATGCAGCCCCTGGTGCAGAGCCAGAGCGGTGCCAGCCGGCTTCTTGCTGCCAGGGGCTGTGCGGAGGAGCTCCCAGAAAACCTTCCCTGGGTCTGTGTTGGAAGATGCCTACAGGGCACAAAAGTCATTGGTGCCAGGCCAGGAGAGTGGGTGATTCAGATGCCTGGGGCACAGAGTTTAACCTCGCTCAGCTTGAACTTTATTAGCCAAGGAACTGTTGCTGGCTGCAGTGGAGGGGAGGGCACAAGGGCAGTTTGTGCTCTGGCCTTGCCGGGGGTGAGCAGGGTAATGGATCCACTGGAGCGGGGCAAGGGGTGGCTCTTGGCAAGGACTCCTCTTGGGATGAAGCTCAGCTCCCATGGCAGCTCTGCAAGCAGAGTGGGAGGTGTTAGATGGGCACCAGCTCCCCTGCTCCCGAGACAAACCCCTGTGCAAATACTTCCCTGAAGTGCAGGAGCCTCAAAGCATTGCTGCCTGGCTGCCAGCATCCTGAAACCTACCTGCAGCTACAGGTCCTCGTTGGTGTCCTGTCTGTGGGGTGAAAAGCATGGCTGTGATGGGAGGGACTACAACCAACTCCCCCCTGAGCCTGTTCAGGATGGGGAGCAGGGATGAGGCTGCCTGCAGGCCATGCAACACTCACCTCCTCTTCTTCCCTCCGCAGTGGAACCGCTGGCCTGGGGGCAGAGGAGCGACTGAGACCTCTCCTCACTGGAGCCTTCCTCCCCTGCCCCACCTCACTCACTCCTCTCTGCCCCTGCCCACAGGCTCATCTCTCACTGGGGACCAGCAGCTTCAGGTCCTGAGGCTTCCTCAAGCCCCCTCCAGCATGGTTCCCACTGGTGTGGGGTGACCCTGACCCCACTCCCACCAGCCCTGCCTGGCCATCCCCTCTGCATCTCCCTGAACCTGCAGCCCTCAGCGCTGCCAGCAAAGCACCAGACAGAGCCTGCTCGGGTGTCTGTCTGTCTGTCTGTCTCCCTAAGCTGCCCCTGCCATGCCCAGTGCAGGCAGTTTCCTCCTCTTCCTCCCCAGACCCTCTGGGGCAACACTACTGGGCACAGCAGAGCTGCTGCAGCTGCCTGTGGCCCCACAGAGCCAGGCAGGGCTGCAGGGTGCCCCTGCATGCCTGGCACGGGGTCTCTCTGGGAGGTCTGAGGGCTCTGGGAAAGCTTCTTTCTCGCTCTGGAAAGGTCAGAGCAGAGTTTTCTCTGCTATTTTTAATTGGTGACCTTCTCCCTGGGGCCTGGGCACTGGCAGGGAAGCACTAAATATTTACGTGGTCTCCTTCCCAACTCGCCTCTGCTGGGAGCTTGCCTGGCTGGAAACTTCCCAGGCAGCCCCAGCTGCAGGCAATGCCCACCCCCTGGCACGGTGGGGTAGGGTCAGCAGTGCCCCTGCCCTGGCACCCTGCCAGCGCCTGGCATCGGCTGAGCAGGGAGGGCAGAAGGGGCAGCGGAGCTGAGGGCAGCGTCCAGCCCACCCACGGCACTTACTGAGGATGATGAGGAGCCCGACCACAAAAGCCACCACGGCGAAGATCAGGCCCCCGTTGCGGATGGTCTCATAGTCTGGGGAGGAGGAGGAGAGCCCAGCAGGTGTCAGCCTGGCTGAGGTGTGGGGCTGAGCCCACAGGCAGCTGTAGGAGCGGGCTGCCTGACCCACTGCCCGTCCTGCTGCCCACAGTGCCCAGGCTGCATGGCACTCACTCACCGTAGCTGAACCTGTCCAAGCCCTGCCCTGGTGCTTGCTCTGGAAAAGAGGAGAAACCCAAGTGAGAGCCAGGGCTGGAGCCCCAGGCTCGTGGTGGGTGCCTGGACAGGGAGGCAAGGTGGGAAAGATCCGGGAGGCAGACTGCAGGCCAGGGCACTTCCACGTCCCTAAGCACAGCCAGGCCAGGAGAAGATTCCCAGATCCCTGTTTTTCACCCCAAGAAGTCTGCAGTTCCTGGTGCAGGATGCTCTCATGGGATGCAGGGGAGCCCTCGAGCTCCAGGTGAAGCTCCAGGTCAGGGACTCACCTCCTCTGCAGGCAGCAGCTGCTCGCTGCTCACAGTGCCCCTGGGCAGTGGCACTGCCCGCCGGGCTCAGCGTGCCGGCGACGGCTCTGCACCCGTGGCACCCAGCAGCCTGGCACCAGGGTGTGTCCCGGTGGCTTCCTCCCATGCCAGGAGGCTTGCCCTTCTGATGGCTGCGTGCCACCCCTCCAGCCACCTTACCTGACTGTGCATCCCTCTGCCAGGAGCCATTTGGAAGGAGAGATGCCCCTGAGAAGCCAAACACCAACCGGCACCGAGGTGCCCGGGGGCTGCCGAGGATCCATCCCTGTGCCTGCCCTGAGCGCTCCTCGAGAGCTTCCCACCCTCACCACGCAGAGATGCCCCCCGTGGGGGCACCTACCCTCCCGCCCTCTGGGGTGGGCAGTGCTGGCTGCAGGCGCTCCCCGGGGCACCCTTACCGTCAGCCATGGTGTGCGGCGTGCCGTGGGTCTGGCTCTGGCAGGGGGCACCCCGGGGAGGGCACATTAATTGGGAGGCAAACCTCATTAAACATTAACGGCCTGCTGCAGGCTTTATCACAGTCACGAGGGGAGGCACAGGGCTGCTGCCCGCCAGTGGGAAGGAGGCCCAGGAGGGGAGGGCCGGGCACGTACCCACCGTGCCAGCAGCAGGGAGGGCTGGGCACCCCAGAGTCACGGGTGCCCCTGTCCCAGCTGGGCACACCTGCCCTTGCTCTCCCAACATCTGGGCTTCACCTCCCACCATCCCAGTGGAGACCTGGGCTGTGACCACCCTTGGCTAGAGAGAAGCGGGCATCGTGCCCCATCCCTGCCGCCTGGCACTACAGGGCCTCGCCACAGACAGGTCAGTACCTCCCAGCTCAGCACCGAGCCGTGCCAGGGGGCCTGGAGCACCCCAGCACAGCGACATCCACGGTGCATCCCTGCCTGGCAGTGGGTACCAGGACTTTGCAGCCCCTCGGGGCTGTGCCAGCCCTGGCTGGCACTGCCAGCTGCTTGGTGGGCTGCTCAATCCGGCCGGCTCTGATCTCACCATCAGCGAGAGGCTGTCACGCGCCCGAGCTGATCACTGCTGCCATGGCTGGGTGGAGCTGGCCCCAGGGCAGTGCTCCCTTCGCCATGCCCAGGGCTTGCTGGGGGAGTGTGGGCACCCAGAGCCCGCCACAGCTCTGCTCTGGCACTGCCCTGCGATGCCAAGCCCCTGGAGGGGGATGTGTGGTGCTGCCCTGGCACTTCTGCTGTCATGCAGCTGAGACAGTGCTGAGCACTCCCCTTGACCATCGTGCCAGTGCCCACCTGACAGCGGAGGGACAAGGGGACTCTGTGCCCACGTGCCCTGGGCAGTGCAGCTGGGACAGCTGCCCACACACTCCCTGCCCCTGGCTGCTGCTGAAACTGCTGCTGGCTGCAGAAAACAAGCAGCAGGGAGGGGGCCTGGACAGCCCTCTGCTGCTGCCAGCACAAAGCCTCTCTGTGCTGCTCAGGGGGCGAGGTGCCACTGCTCTCCCCTCCTCCCCAGCCTGGCTGCTGGCACTGCCCTGCACACAGGAATGATGTGGGAATCATGGAATGGGAAGGGTGGGAAGGGACCTCCAGAGATCATCCACTCCAAGCCCCCTGCCAGAGCAGCAGCACCCAGGGCAGGGCACCCAGAACACAGCCAGGAGGGGCTGGAAAGCCTCCAGAGCAGGAGACTGCACAACCTCTCTGGGCAGCCTGCTCCAGGCTCCAGCAGCCTCACACCAAGGAAGTTTCTCCTCATGGTGAGGGAGAACCTCCTGGGTTCCAGCTGGTGTCCACTGCCCCTTGTCCTATCACAGCACAGCACTGCACAGAGCCTGGCCCCTGCTGCTTGCCCCCCACCCCTCAGATATTCATAAACGCTGGTTAGATCCCCTCCCAGCCTTCTGCAGGCTCAGCAGCCCCAGGGCTCTCAGCCCTTCCTCCTCAGACAGGCTTTGCAGTCCCTTCATCCTCCTCACAGCCTCCACTGCACACTCTCCAGCCTGTGCCTGTCTCTCTGGAACTGGGGAGCCCAGAACTGCACACAACACTCCAGCAGTGGTCTCAACAGGACAGAGCAGAGTGGGAGGAGAGCCTCCCTTGACCTTCTGGCCACACTTCTTGCCCACCAGCCTTCCCCCCAGGCCTGGAGCCCTGGCAGAAGCTGCAGCCCCGGAGCCGATGCTGCCAGGCACCGATTCCTTCCTGCCTGGCTGCCAGCAGGGAACACACCAGGCCCTCACCACGCTGGCCCAGTTAAAAGGAAACACAACAGCTCTGTTTATTTGACACCAGTCAGGACTTTGCCATTTGCACACACCACAGGGATTGCTTTGTTTCGTGTGAACACCGACGGGCACACCACGGGCACCAGGGGCACTCCGACGCGGGACATGTGGCACACAGCTGGGCTCGGACTGGGCTGGGTGGGGGCTGCTCTGCCCAGAGCGGGCAGGAGGGGAGCAGAGCTCTCTGCCACGGCCAGGAGGAAGGCAAAGCACATGGTTCTGGAGACACAACTCCTCCACCCTGGGCATGGGACAGAGAGAGCCTCCCAGTGCCAAGCACACAGCCCGCCCTGAGGCAGGGCTGCTGCGGTGGGGTGGGCACAGCAGAAACCTCCCTCAGAACCATCCTGTTCCTGGCACACAGACAGCACTGCAGTGTGTTTCAGTGCGCCCTGGGGGTGCCCTCTTGCTGCCCACACTGACTCTGCCATGGTGAGCACCCCTGACCCAGCCAGCAGCCCCCAGCCCCAGGGGAGGCTGCACTTGTGTGTGCCCACAGGCTCGGGGAAGGGGCCAGGCTCACAGGTTTGCCTCCGATGGCCCTGGGCAGCTCTTGTTGCTGCTCCCTGGGGAGAAGGGGCAGTGGGCACCAGAGGGCTGACAACATGTAAGCAGCACAGGACAACATGCAGGGCTGACACGAGTGGCCATGTCCTGGGCCACGGCCCAGGGAGTGACAAAGGCAAGGGGAAGGGCAGGGAGCAAGAGGAGGAATTGTCACTGCCCCTCCCCTGCCAGGGACAAGCACGGGCAGGATCCTTGCTGCAGTCCCTGTTTCTCTTTAGCCCTCAGGGACTGGGGAGCCTGCCCCCCCTCGGAGTGCCGGCGAGGAGCTGGTTTGTGCTGGCTGGCAGGGGCCCTGCTGTGCAGCCAGCCACGCTCACAGTGTCACCTGCTGGGGGATTCCAAGGGCTCTGCTGCCACCACAGCCTCTCCTCACACTCACAGCAGCATCCCACACCCACGGCTGGGCTTGAGCCCGGGACACAGCCAGGAGAGCTGAGCAGGCATGAAAGGGGAGCTGCCTTCAGCCTCAAATCCAGCACCCTGGTGCCACCACCCGGTGCCAGCGCCCAGGGAAGCGGAGCGTGGGATGTCCCTGCCTGCCTCCTCCCCCACTATGGCTGCCCTTGGGCTGGGGGCACGCAGGAGGATATTGCTGAGAGTGCAGTCACAGTGGGCAGGTCCCCAAAGCGCTGTGGGACTGCTCCCCAAGCCCTGCCCAAAGCCAGCTGGGGGGTGAACCACCAGCACCTTGCCCACGGCACCGCCTGGCACGCAGAGAGCTGGTTCTGAGCAGGGCAGCGCAGGGTCCCCAGGGCCGCGCTGGGCTCCGTGCCCCACGGTGCTGCCCTGCTCCTGCCAGCCCTAGAGAGCCCCAATCACACGCACAGCACGAGGAGGGTGAGCAGGAAGTCACTATTACAACATCAGCAAGGACTAGCCCTAGAGGTAATGGTCATCTCACATCGAGGGTACACACCACGGGAGGCAGAGAGGGCGTGGGTGAGTCGGGTTAGTGAGCAGAGAACCGGTGCTGGAGTACAGAGGGTGGCACAGACACAGCAGCTTTGGCATCTCCTCAGAGGGACCTGTGGCTGCCAGTTCAGGTTCCTCGCAGGCCGCTGGCACCTGCGGTCCGAGCGCCTGTCCTCGGGTCTCTGGCTCTGTGTGGGGAGGAGAGCAGCGAGTCAGGCTGGGGGCTGCTCCCCTGCCTCCCCTCGCCCCCAGCACAGCCTCCAGCTTGGGCTCCTGAGCTCCCTCATCTCCACACAGCAGCCCTGGGGCTCAGAGTGCAGGCAGGGAGCAAGGCACCTCCCGGGGACTCGAGCTTAGTGCTCCAGGGACCCCAAAACCACTTCGGGGTGGAGGACCACAAAGGAAGTAACTGCAGGCTGAGGGAGAATCCAGATGGATGCTCCTTGTCCTGTGGGGCTGCCCAGGGCTTGCCAAGCACAGGACACCCAGGAGCTCACCAGCACTGCAGCTTTCCCTGCCCCGGTCCCTACCAGCACAGCACCACGCTGGGGCTGCAGAGCTGCCCAGAGCCCACACACAGAGCCCTGGCTGCTCCCCACCTCCTCCCCAGCACCCAGGCTGTGGCAGCCCTGCTGCCACCACACACAGTGCCCCATGGCAGCCCCGGGACTCACCGCATGGCTCTCGTTCAGTTCTCTGCTTTCTGTGCCCCTGTTGCTGCAAAGGGAAGAGAGGAGCAGCTGGCAGTGCCCACCTGGAGCCTGGTGCCCCCCGGGCAGGTGGCTGCAGCAGCTGCAGGGGTGGCCTTACCGTTAGAGGTGATCAGGTTCTCGGCTTGAGCCTCCTCATCCCCTGGAGCTCTGCAAGAAGAGGAGCACAGTGAGAGCAGCAGGCACCTGTGCCCTGTGCCAGGGGTGGGCTGCCTGCTGGCACAGGGACAAGCCAAGGAAGGTGCCCTAGGGGCATGCAGAGGTGCTTTGCCCCTCAGCAGCTCTGCAGCAGAGTACCCCTTGGCGTTGGGCACCTGAAAGGGATGCTCTGAGAGCACTGCAGCTGGCATCATTGTAGCTGAGAGAGTGGGGAAGGGCTGAGTGCCAGGCACAGAGGCCCTCCAAGGGAGGTGTGCCCCCCCCGGGCTGCCCTCACTCACCTGGGCTTCTGGTTGAAACTGCACCTGCACCTCCTGCCTGCAAGGGGACAGGAACACCATGAGCATGGCCAAAGCAGGAGCAGGCCAGGGCCCTTCCCAGCAGCCCACCCCTCATGAGAACAGCCCCCGGGGCCTGCAGCTGCCCCCTCCCCAGCTTACTGAGTATGAGCAGAATGCCAACAGTGAACAGGATCACGGCAAACACCAGGCCCCCGATCCTCAGGCTCTGGTAATCTGCAGGGAGGAGACAGACACAGGGCTTGCTGCTGCTGGGCTCGGGGGAGGGGGCAGCCCCCATCCCATGTCCCTGCCGGCACACACAGCCTCACCGTAGTTAAAGGGGTCCTCCTCCTCCTTCTCCTGGGTGGCCACTGCAAAGAAGCAGACAAGGAGGGGTGAGGTGAGCAAGCTGAGCTCCTGAAGCCCCCACGGCCCCCCTCCCAGTGCCAGCGCCCCCCTCTCACTGCCCCACCTCCCACCCCAGCCCCAGGGCTCCACAGCCTTTTCCCCTGCCCCTGCCACCTCCAGCATGCAGGAAGCTCTCGGTACCCACCGTCTGCCAGGGCTGCTGGCACCATCAGGGAGCACAGGAAGATGAGTGCTGCCTCCATGGCTGCTGAGAGAGAGGGGAGAAGCAATCAGCACCTGATGGAGGGCACCGAGGTACACCGAGGGACTAGAGGCAAATTGTGCCCAATTATGGGCACAGCCCTTGCAGCCTTTGCCACGGGAGGAGCCAGGCTGGCCCTGGGAAACCCCTGGGGGCCAGACCACCATACCTGGTGCCACAGCTGTGCCCATCCTGCCAGGGACACGTTGCAAAGGAAGGGTTTGAGCTGACAGACAGACAGACAGACATTCTGTGGCATATTTCTCTGCACCTGGCATGGGTTTCAGCACAGCCTCAAGGTAGCATCGCAGGCAATGGGGGCAGCAGGAGGGCTGTGATCTCTCCACCAAGGTGAATGCTGTGCCCTTCACCTAGAGCATTCGTTAATTTGTCCCAATTAGCAGGGTAATTACGGCACAATGAGGCCAATGGCCCTGGTGGGACACAGCTCGCAGCCTCTCCTGCCCTGCCAGCTCCCCACACTCCCCTGCAGCAGCAAGGAGAGACCAGAAGCAGCCCTTGGGCCCCTCACAGCTGGCACCCACACACTGCCCCATGCAGGGGCACCTGGCTGGAGCACAAACCCTCCTCTGAGGGGTGCCAGCCTGGTGGCCACAACTGTGAGCTCCCTGCCAGCTTGGGCAGTGGTGCAGGTCTCCATGCCCCAAGCTGCTGCACCCAGTTGGGATGGGCACCCTTGCTGCTGGGACTGGCTGCCACCAGTGCCACTGCCGTGCCCAGGGAGGGTCCTGACAGCTCCAGCTACCTGTGAACTGGCCCCAAGCCTCCTTCCTCCTCCTCCCGAGGGGACAGGGCTGCTCTCTGCCTTGCCAGCTGGCACGGGGCACTACAGATGCACACACTTCTTCCTCTTGCCAGGAGGAGAGGGCTTGGCATTCCTGCCTCCTTCAAGGGAGCAAGGCAGGGGCTCTGGGGCACGGAGGGAGGCTGTGTGCCCGCAGCTTGCCCGCACACAGGGCTCTGCTTCTTTGTGCTTTGCTGCTGCCAGGCAGTCACCCAGTGCCCGCTGGCAGGGCTGGGTGCCCATACATGGTGCGGGAGCGTGCAGAGGGCTCGCTGCTGGCACAGGAGAGGGAGGGAGGTTATCGGGGGGCCCTGCAGAGCGCTGATAGCAGCGAGTGCTACAGAGCTGCAGCAGCTGCTGTGCTGGATTAGTGCCGATAAGGAAGGGGCCCTCGGCAGAGCAGGAATCCTGCTGCCTGATGGATGCAGATCCCTGGCGTGCTGCTGTTCAGCCCCTCCAGAGCCTGACCTGATTCGGGTGCAGCCTCCATCGCAGCCTACCTCAACTGCCAGCGACGAGGGGGTGGCAGCTCAGCTGCCCCGGGCTGGCTCCTCAAGGCACCAGCATCCCCCAGATCCCACCACAGCCCCTGGTCCCACTTTGTGCTGTGAAGGTGCCCAGGAGCAGGCTCAGCAGCACCCACCAGCCTCTCAGGGCTGGTCCCAGCAGCGTTTGGCTCCATGGTTGGTCCTCAGTGATGCCTTCAGGAGCCCAGCTCCCGAGGAGCCTGCCTCCAGCACCGCGCTCGGCCGCATGAAGATGGGGAGCACGTTTCCAGGAGCCTATTTATTCATCACAGCAAATCACATCCCATGGTAATTCACGTCCTTCCCTCCCCTTCCACGTCTTGTCCTTTGGAAGCCAATGTGTTTTCTCTGCACGCTGGAGGGTTTCATTTCCCTGCCTGCAGCTGCCGCTGCCATTGTGTGGAGCGGGGCCGCGCCGGAGCACGCCGCTGGCTCCCCGCACCCGGACAAGCCCCCTCGTCAGCTGGGGAGCGTCAGCCTGGGTAATTACCAGGCCCCAGCAACACCTACAAAGGACCCAACAGCTGGCGCTACGCTAACGTCGAGCTGCACATTCTCCTCTGCCCTTTATCTCCCGTCCTTTATCTATTCACCGCCGAGGCTGCCGGCGCCAAATCAGCGTCGTTACCCAGCACCAGGCTGCTGGGTGTGCACAAGGGGATGCAGCACAGCACATGCCAGTGCCAGATGAAGGGTATTAATTGCCTCTTCTAGAGTATTAATGATGCCTTTAGTTTCTGAACAAGCCATTCATCAGCTCTCGCTGTTTGTTTCGCTGTTATTTGACTACCCCTGCAGCAGCAGCTCCTCAAGTGACGTTCCCTGGAGAGCATCCCTGGGGAACATTGCATTATCCACACCCATCCCCTGCCCTGTGCCACACCACCCCAGCCAAGGTGGGGGTAGACCTCTCTGCCAGAGCCAAGCTTTCCTGCCTGCAGCCCCAGTGTGCCAGCCGTGCTTACCCCTTCACACTCCCCTCCTGCAGCAGGCGGCCCTGGCACCCCGAAGGCACCATTCCCCATGCCAGCCCAAGGCAGTGAGCCTCTGCCCTCACACCCTTCCTGTTTTGGGGTGACAAATGATGTGTGCTTGAGGCTCCATCCCTGTGGAGACATTCAGGATCAGCCTTGATGTGTCCCTGTGCATGCTGCCCCGGCTGGAGGTGTCCCTGCTGGGGGCCCTGGACGGGATGAGCTCTGAGGCTCCCTCCCAACCTCGTGCCATCCGTGAGGCTGCGACACCCGGGGGGGTGCTCTACAGCAGCAAGAGGCTCTGCTCCACTCACCACAGCCCAGGGACAGGGCAGGAGCCATGTTGCTGGCTGCCTGCTTGTCTGTTGCCAGCACTTGCAGAAGTGAAGCTCCCCAGCTCCGGCGCTGACCAAGGCTTCCCTCTCCCCCCTCGGCAGCCGCCCGGGGCAGAGGGCCAGCGTGGGGCCCTGCCCAGCCGCAGCCCTCGCCTCCAGCGCTCCGCTCAGCTCCCTGCTTCTCGCCGCGGCAGCGTTTGCTCTTCCAGCCAGCCAGGCGCTCAGCACACACATATGTTCTTTGTTTTCCTAGCTCGATCCCTAAAATTCACAACTTCCGAAGCTCCCCGGCGCAGGAGGAGGTACCCGCGGGGATTGGCAGTGCCCTCGCTCGACAATACAAACACAGCGTTCTGGAGCAGCCCGGTCCTCCTCCTGGGAACCATATGCTTTGTGAAGTGCCACAGGTTTTTTTTCCGGGGTTGTTTCAAGCTGGCCCACCCACTTTTCTTTTTTTCTCCCCCTCCTGAGAAGCTGAGATAAAGTGAGAAGAGCAAACAGCGCCGAGGAGGCGCTCCCTGCCCGGCGCTCCCTGCCCGGCGCTCCCGCTGGATCCAGCTGTGCCTGGGCACAAAGGCAGCGGAAGAACAACAGCTGCCGGATGAGCAAAGGAGCCTCCCCTCCCCCCCCCCCCGTGCCCGGCCACGCTGGCACAGCCGCTGGGCACAGACCTCTCTGTTTTCTCCCCCGGTAGCGAGACAAAGTTCGCAGCCACCGAGGCCAGCAGCCGCCGGGAAGGGGCAGCGTGGGACGTTTCTCAGGGCAGCCGGAATCAAAGCAGGGATTTTTCCTGCTGCCTAGATACAGAGGGAGTCTGAGCGGCTCAGGAGGCAGGACGGCAGCGCCCACAGCTCTCCTTCCCTCTCACCTCCACCCAACCTGCAGTTCTAAGAGGGAAACCCCAATATTGACACCCCCCTCATCCCTGAGGGACTCCCGTAGCTGGGGGTCACCCATACCCACACAGGCACAGCTCACAGGCACGGCTCACAGGCACCAGAGCTGGCCAGATGCCCCCCTGCCAGGCTCGCAGCCACCATGCTTTGCTCCGTGCAAGGCACAGCTACGGCTCTCCCTCAGCCTCTTGCTCCTGGGTAATCTCCTCCCAGCAGTTGTGCCGTGGGCTTGGTGTGTGCATGGAGATGGTGTGTGGGAGAGAGGGAAATCCAGGCAGGCAGAACCAGTCTCTCCTGCCCTCAGAACAGCTCTCCACAGCACAACAAACCACCCCAGAGCAAGGCAGGTAGATTCCTCATGCTGCTGAACCTCCAAGTCCCCTTTCCCTCCCATTGTTTTGCAGAGATCTGCCCTGTCAAGTCTCAGCCATCACAGCACAACGCCGGGCAGCCTCCTCCTTCAGTCAGGAGTCCTCAGGGCATCTCCTGAAGATCAGACCTAGTTAAAATCTCTCGTTTCCGTGCAGAGCCCCCAAGATGGTGACAGCAGTGCTCAGCTGCCCCTGGGGCGCTGCAGAGCGGGGATGTGTGAATGGACATCCCCAGCCCCGCACGGATGTGCTCCTCTGCCATTTCACGTCAGCATCAATCCGGCTATTAGGGAGCCTGTTGTTGTGCCTCCTGCTGCCGAACGCAGGGGGAGCAGAGATTCCCAGCCCTCAGCCTGCTGGTGTGGAGGGCACTTCCCCGATCTGCTGCCCACTCAAGGGTTGAGCAGAATGGAAGGCACAGAACTGGCTGTGCAGAGAGGAAATTGTCTCCTGGAGGTGTGGGGCTGTCTCCTCGAAGCAGAGGATTGTCAAAGGAAACCCCCACCAGGAGCCCCAGAGACCCAAACTTCAGCCCTGCTTCTGCAAAACAAGACTGAGATGGAGGCAGCCACGGCCCAGCTGCGGCTGTGTCAATGATTGCAAGAACACAATCCCTGACCACAGCTGAACCCCACCCTGCAGCCTGCACCCCAGCTTTAAACTTGCCTCCTACAGGGCTTCTCCCAGCCTCAAGCAACTGGTCCCAGAACATCGAGGAGCCTCAGCCAAAGCTGCTTGGCCAGGTGCAGCTCAGGCACCCACCCTGACCACCCACATCTCCCCAGACATGAACGTGGCAGGCGTGGAGCAGCGAGGGCAGCCCTTCATCGAGGCAAACCACAGCGAGGGCTGAGCTAATGGCTGCCTGGCAGTCGGGAGGCAGGAAGGGAACCCAGCCCTTGGCGTTGGGAAGCAGCAGCAGCCACCACCCCCACCCCCCATCAGGAGCTCCTGCCCCCAATTGCTGGAGGTAAGCAGTGCTGTGAGCACAGCCAACACTCCTGCCTGCCCTGTCCTCTCCTCCCACCACACCCCAGCTCCCAGGCTCCAAGTGGGACACGGCCAGGCACCCCGAATGGGTCAGTCGAAAGCAGAGGTTACCTGGCAGGTCCTGATGCAGAGAGAAATCCAAATCACCAGAAAACACTGAGGCAGCAGCTCCAGAGAAGCTGCTTCCAGCTCCTGTGTGTCCTGGGGTACCTCCAAGCTGCCAGGCTCAGCAGAGCACCAGAGCAGACATTTTCTCTGCTCTCTCCAGTCACAACCACCACCGAGCACAAGGCAGGCGCCGGTCCCCGCCGGCACCACAGCCACACACCACAGAAGGGAGAGCCAGGTGGGTGGCACAGCTCGGCAGGTGGCACAGCTCCTCAGCCAGACACCTCCACGCTGCCTGGCATGAGTGGTGCCTTCCCCGTGCAGCCTCTTTACGCTTTGGAAAGCCACCAAGAGCCAGAAAGCAAAGCCAGGGGTGCAGCGCGGCACCAAGGAGCAGGTCCTCAGCACCAACATCTAAACTCCTGGCACACCACGATTCCCCATGATGTTTGGCCACAATGAGCTTCAAGGAGGCAGCAGGAGGCAGGGATCCGGAGAAAGGTGCGGGCAGACCCCGCTGTGTAGGCAGGGGATACCCTCAGGCATGCCAACAGGTGGCCTGGCACGGCAGCGACTGCTCTCCGCGCTGGCAGCCAGCCCTTGCTCACTCCTCTGCCTCGGAACCACGCTCAGGCAGGAGGCACTCTCCGTGCTTGTCTCCATTCCAAAGGGGGAGGGAAACCTCTCAGCAAGACTAAAAATCCCCGCGGGACCCAACAGCACCTTTGGAGCACCAGGGGCTTGCCCGGGGGAGGGCTCCGAGTCCTCGTCCACACACCCCAGGCTGCCCCTTCACGCTGCAAAGCTTGTCCAGGTCTATCCACACCAACCACCTGTCACTTCCCCTCCCACGGGGATATTCCTGCGTGATCCGAGTTCCACCACACGGGCTCCCAGCTCTCTTTCTCCACGGAGCACTGGGCGCTCTCCACCCGCCCGAAATGCGTTCTCCTCCGCTACACCTCCCCGAGATGAAGCACTCGCTGCTGGGGGGACCCCTGAGGCGTTACCCTAAATGGTTAACCACAGAACCCTGGATGCTGCCAGAGTTGGGAGAGGAGCATCCCCCCAGCCCCGCCCGCCCGAGAGTGCCCGCGGTACCTGCCGGTGCTCCCCGCTGGGCATGGCTGGTCCGCCGGGGCATCCTCCCCAGCACAGGGGGCTGGTAGCCAGGCAACGGGGGGCTCAGGGAAAGCACGGTACCGGCGTTGCCATGGCAGCCGCCACGGCCGGGATACGGGTCCCCAAGGCGCAGGGGCGATGCCCCGGGGCACCGGGGCGGGGGGGCCGCTATGGCCGGCTAGGCGCTGTCGAACCCCGGTTCGGCGGAGCTCCGAGCTGGGCAGGACCCTTCCAGCGCCCCCGGAGCCGCTACGAGCCCAGAGCCGCCCCCCTCCCGTCCAGGAGCACCGCGGGGCCGGACCCACCTTGAGCTGGCCTGGCCGGGCCGGGCCGGGCCGGACCGGGAGGGGCTGCAACTGCGGGCGGTGCCGGTGGGAGCCGAGCGGAGCGGGCAGCGTGTGCGCCGAGCGGGGCTGCCGCACAAAGGGGAGCGGAGTGGGGCGGGCCGGGGGCGGTGCCTGCCGCGGCCGGGGGGAGCGGGAAGTCCGGCCCGGCCCCCGCCGCCGAGCGATGCTCGGACCCAGGGGAGCTGGCGCCGCCGCGCCCCGGCAGCCGGAGAGGTTCGTCCGGGGCCGGGGGGAGCCGGGGGGGCCGGGGACGTGCCCAGACAGCTCTGCCTCATTCACCCACCTGCAGCTGGGTCCCGAAGTGCGCCGGCTCGGGGTGGGGGGCGGTGTGGTTTGCTCCTCTGGTGCTGAGAGTTAGCTCCCCAGAAGATCTCAGCGGGTGCAGGGTGCCCCAGGGAAGGGGCAGCGTGCAGCAAGCTTTGAGCCACCTCTGCCCGCGGCGGGCAGCAGCCTGGATTCTGCCCCGTGTCGTGCAGCTGGCATGGGGCTGGCCTTGGGCAAGCGGTGGGGCTGCAGCTCCCGTGAGGCTGGCAGCAAACCTGCACAGCTGAACTGGCATCACGGAGCAGAGGCGGTGCCCGCCTGCCCGCTGCCACCTCGGAGCAGAAGGCATAGCTGGGGAAGAGGCTGCCAGGCCAGGTGGGCACCGTTCAGAGGGCTTTGGTCACATCGTCAGTAGAAGCCTTGGGGGAGGAGGCATCAGGGGCACTTCCAGCCTGGCTTGGCTTGGTGATGGTACCACCTGCTTGGGTCTCAAGCACGCTCAGGACCTGCAGCTGGCATTGCCACCTCTGGCAGAGCCTTTGGGGGTCACCCAGAGCAGAGCAGGAAGCAGCACGTACCTCTGACAGCCCAGACAAAACACTGTCTGACAGGGGAAGGCTCGGACCCACCCCTGCTGTGAACGGATGCTCTGTCAGGGCTCCCTGGCAAACAACCAGTTGGTTGGGCATGCTGGGAGGGGCAGGAGCTGGGTGACAGGGCACAGCACGGGCCCTGGAGGGAACACCCATGCCTGGGGAGCTGCTTGTGGCCAGGGAGCAGCCTGCTGACAGCCACAGCAGGGAGGGAAGCTCTGGTCCTGGCTGTGCTTGGAGCCACCAAGGGCTCTGGCCAGGGCCACCACCCTGTGGCTGTGGGCATCTGCAGCAGGAGCAGAGGGAGCTGAGCTCTGGAGAGCTCTGCAAGCCACAGCACCAAAACTGCTCCGGGGTGCCCACACCCCCCCAGAGCTGGACACTGCATCAGGTGGGTGCTGAGCGCGCTGCAGGGCAGTACCTGACTGCCATGGTGCTCCAGGCTGGCACAGCCCTGCCTGCTGAGCTCCTGCTGTGGCCCTGGAAAGCCATTTCTTGCCAACAAACACCCCAGCAGGGCTGGCACCACCAGGCTGGCCCAGCCCCTCATAACTCAAATGCAGCTGAGATAGCCATCAGGCAGTAGCAGCACACAGCCCACTGTGCTTCCCAGCAAATCAGGAGCAGAAAGCAAACCAGCCCTGGCCTTTCCAGGCAATTGTTGGGAAGGGTCAGGAGATAGGGACCAAGAGAGGGGAGCTGGACAACGTCAAGGCTCTTTAACGGGTAGGGATGACACCACCGTGCTGTCAGACACCCTGCAGAGAGCACGGCAAGGGATCCAGCAGCTCTAATCAAGTTTTGGGCTCCTCTGACCCTCCCCCACTAGTCAGCTGCTATTAGCCACAGCGCACAGTAAAAGATTCTGATGCCATGGTCATGCCCTGGGGCCTGCAGCGAGCAGGGTGGGTCTGCAGTGCACAGCCCCCAAGCCCCAGTGCAGGCTGGGGCATGCAGGTGGCTGGGGCTGGAAGGGCTGCTTGATCTTCCCTTCTTTCACTTCTTCATCTGTAGATTTGCTCAAAGCAAGGAGAATTGGGGCAAATAAATTAAAGTGGCAGCATAGATTTTTGTTCTGTACAGAGCCAGGTCGAGGGAGGCCCTGCTGGGAGGGGGGGAGGGCAGGGTCTGCTCCCACCGAGGGCAAGGGGCTCCAGCAGCTGCCAGTGGCAAGCAACAGCTCCCAGAGCCACAGCGGTGGGAGGGCTGTGTCCAGGGCAGGGCTGGTCTGGCAAAACGTGGCCAAAGCTCTTGCTGGTGTGATGTGGATGAGCAGTGTGGGGGCCAGAGAGGTGATGCTGGTTCCTGCTGATCTCCTGCTGTCAATGAGTCAATAGGAGCTTTGCCAGCAGCTTCAGCAGGGGCATGACTTCATCTCAGCCTGTGTCATCTTACAGCGGAGCTGTCGTCTCCTCTCCGTGCTCTCGGGGCAGGGAGGCCAGGCAGGGGGTAGGGCAAGGAGCCTCTTCCCTCCAGCACTGCCCCCTGTGGATGTCTTTGCCTTAAAGAGCATGGAAAGGGCAGGAGAGGCTGCTCTGCCCTTCCAGGGAGCAAGGAAAGGGTAGAAGCTGCTGCTCCGGGGGGCACAGCATGACTTGGTGACTGGAAACCCCAAGCTCCTGGACAAGCTTTGGATGAAGAGAAGCTGGGGCTGTAACTTGAGACCCACTGGAGTCACAGTTCAGTCAGACAGCCCTGGGGCCATCCAAGGCCAGGCTGGATGAAGCCAAGTCTTAAGCAACCTGGGCTGGCGGGAGGTGTCCCTGCCTGTGGCAGGGGGGTTGGAAGTGGATGGTCTTGAAGGTCCCTTCCAACCCAACCCATTCTATGAGTCTCTGAACCAGAGGAGTCATGCTGGGCTTGCAGAGTGCCTGGTGGGTGCCAAGGCAGCCCTCAGCCTGGCCAGGACCGTGGGAGGAGCAAGCAGGGGCAGGAGCTGTGCAGAGCCACGTGGCTGCGTTTAACCCAGCGCCATCCTCCTGCCTCAGGCCAGCAGCATTCCCTCTGCTGCCTTCCCGAGGAGCCGTGGTCAGAGCAGCTGGAGGCAGCTGCAGGCTGCCGAGGGTTGCAGGCAGCAGTCAGGCACAGCCAGCGTGGGTGTTGCTCAGGCTGAAGTTTGGTGACTCCGTGCCAAGGGATGATGTTAGCAGGGTGGAAGGGAACCAATCCCCAACTCTGGGAAAGAAAATAACATTGCTGTGGGGAGAGATCATCGCTGAGGCCCTGTAAACAAAGCAGCCTTGACACAGCAGAGCGAAGAGCTATAAAAGGAGAGTTTGGGAGGGGGAAAAAGACCTCAAAGGCACCACTAATGGGCAATAATTCAGCTGGTGCCCTGCAGGCGGTGGCTCTGTCGCTCGGGCTCCTGGGGGACACCAGCCTGCGGTTTCCACAGCAGAGAGGAACATGGCAAGAGCCTGCCCAGACGTGGGGCCACCCTCCACAGCCCTCCTCGTGGGTGATGCTCTGGAGCAGGGTGCTCAGCACGGGGGGCTCAGCACGGGGGGCTCAGCAGAGGTGGCTTTGCCAGAGCTGCAGGTCCTGCCAGGCTGGGATGCTCCCAGGAGGCTCCTCGGGGCCAGGCTGGCGCTCAGCACAGCTGTGCTCCCCCAGCAGCTGTAGGGGCAGCAGGACTCCTTCGCTCAGCTGCTCCCCAAGCAGGGCTGGAGCCACCTCCCAGCCCTCAGCTTCCTCTGTGTGATGCTGGCTTTGGGGGGGAGCAGAGCACAGCAGCCGTGGCCAGGCAGCTCTGTGAGAAACTAAATCACTTCTAATCTGGTTAGAAAACTTCAGCCCCTGGGCAAACACAGCTTAGCTCTCCCGGGGCTTGGGGGCAGACCCCACTGCCTGGCAGGCTTAGAGCAAAGAGGTTCCATTTGTATTAGGGGCTGGAGTCATCTCTCTGCTTGGGGAGAGCGTTTCACAGAGCAGAAGAGCCATAACCCACAGCAGAGGAGCAGGTCCTCCAGGTGCTGAAGTGGCAGCATCCCCAGGAGCACAGCCCCAGCGAGATCAGCTCTGGAGAGCTTCCAGCTGATGGTTTGGTGCTTCCCCAGAGCCCACACTCCTGCCGTCGGCCTTTCTGTGCTGCCAGTGCCCACTGCTGGCTCCTCTCCAGCTTCTCCCCCACCAGCACCCCCAAGTCCTTCTCTGCAGGGCTGCTCTCGGCCTCCCCACCCCCCAGCCTGCCTTGCCATCAAGGATTGCCCCGGTGAGGTTGCTGCCTCCTGACCTCGGGGAGCAGCAAAGAGGCTCTAAGGCAGAGTGAAAGCTGTGTCCCGGCCTCTGCACAGCCCTTCGCCGTGGGAGGTTTCTGGGCTGCCGCTTTGCAAAGCTGTTTCGGGTCAGGCTGACTCAGTGCTCCCAAAAGGCAACGACTCCCATTGTTTTGGGGCAGGGCTAGAGCAGCGCCGAGCACCGCCCTGTGCGTGGGGACCCGCTCCGAGCCCCGGCTGAGGGAGGTGCTTTTGGCTGCTCTTCAGAGCCAGCCCAGCCCTGCCGATCCCAAAATTCGGCAGTAAACCACAGCCCTCTGCCGCCCTTCGCAGCAGGCAGCCGGTTCGGGGAAGCCGAGGGGTGCTCGGAAGGGGAGGGGATGTGCTTTGCAGCCCACGCACCCCCAGAATGTGTCACCTCCACTTCTCAGGTAGTCTCTGCAGCTCCAGAGCCTGGAAACAGGAGCCTCCAGCACACTTATGGGAAACCAACCTTCCCAGTCCACCAACACCCAGGTGGACCCAGTCTAAGGGGCGCTGGTCACGCCTGGCCCATGCCATGTCCAGCTCCGGTGCCATGTGGGCAACTGCTGAGCTCAGTCCCTCTGCAGGACACTTTGGACACCACAGCCCTGAGCTCAGGACCTCTGCAGGACACTTTGGACACCACAGCCCTGATCTCTCTTCTGGGGCTGGCTCCCCACACCACACCTTCCCTAGGGACAGACAGGGTGGCCATTGCCCTCCCGTGCTGGCAGCTGGAGCAGCAGAGGCAGGCTCCTGAGGGAGCTTCAGAGCATCCAAGCAGAGTGAGTGAGCTCCTCAGAGCACCAGTCCCTCCTGCAGATGTTTCCAGCTGGGTCATAAAGAACCACTTGCAGGTAGCCTTTCATCCTCCCAAGGGAAACTCAAGGCTAAATGCTCACTGCTGCTACTCCTGCAGCGTGGAGCCACGGCAGAGGCTGTGCAGCCCTCCCAGGGAAGGTTTCGTTCTGCTCCACTGCATCCACAGCCTGCATTTTGGTACAGCTCTCCCCTGAGCTCCTTCCCACAGAGCCCTTCCCAGAGGCTTTGCCCACACACAGCTCTGTGCCCACACTGCCTCCAGACCTGAGCATCTGCTGCCAAGCAAGACCCAAACCACCCTTTTCTCCCAGCCATGAGCAGAAGCTCCGAGGGTGAAGGGCAGGAAGGGTTTTCACCTGAGGGCACACAGCTGCAGCCCCCAACTCACCTACTGCACACCACCAGCACGCCCATGGACCCCCAGCAGCATGCTCAGCCTTGACACTGGGACCCAAAGAGCCAGGAGGAGTGGAACAGCCCTGGAGCACCACAGTGTGGTCTCCAGACAGGGCCTGGTGCAGAGCTCTGCCCTCTCCAGGAGCCCCTTTGCTACCTGGGCACTGGGGCTCCCCTGCTCCCTTCCCAGCCTGTCCAACAGAGCCATCTCCATGCAGAGCACTACCAAACTCTTTATTGAGAAGAGGAGGAGGGGTGGCCAGGCTCCCCAGCACCCCTCTGCAGCTGGCCACACCTCTGGGGAGAAGTTTGCAGCCTTGGCAAAAGGCAGGCAGGCTCTGCTCACCCAGCAGGCACTGGCAGTGCCAACCTGGGGATCTCCTGTAGCACCCCTGGGGTGATGTGGGCACTGGTTTCCATGGGGGGGATGTGTCCCCACTCTGGTGTGGCCAGGGAGCTGAGGCTGTGCCCAGGATCCCTGCCTGCTCAGCAGCCAGAGGGAGGTGGAAGCAAATCCAGCAGGGTCACTGGAGAAGCAGCTGGGACAGCCAGGGCCTGGCTCATGCCAGCTGGGCACTGGCTGGGCACTGGCTGGGCACTCTCCACCTCAGCCTTTAGCTGCTGCTGCCTTCTGTCACACCTCCTGCAAGCAGACCTGCCCCGTGCCCATGCCAAGCTCCTCATGAGGGCAGAGAAGGGGCAGTGGCTCAGGGCACACCCAGGGCATGGAAAACCAAACAGGTTGGCACTCCTGCCACAGGGAGGGCAGCAGCCCCCCAGAGCCATCTGCAAACACCACCCCTGGGGGTGCTCAAGAAACCTGTGGCCATGGTGGGGCTGGGTTGGACGACCTTGGAGGCCTTACCCAACCCAACCCATTCTGGGGTTCTAGACCCCACAGCAGCTGCTGCTCCTCCTGGGGGGTGATGCAGCTGCACCTCACACTGCCCCCTTCGCTCTGCCCTGCCTGAGGAGGGGCAGCCTGGCCTGGCAGGTGCCAGCAGCATGGCACACGGCTGGGCCGTGCCCACCACACCCCATCCTGCACCCAGAGGTGGCACAGGTGCAGCCTGGCACAGCCTGTGGAGGAGGAGAGCCCTTCCTCACCGTGGGCACCCCGGAGCTCGCCTGCTCCTCACTGCCATCCGCAGCCTCCACCAGCTGGGGGGGCAGTGCCAGCGGCCCCCCAGTCCCACAGGAAGCACTCGTGACACCTCTCTGGAGACATCTATTTACAGCAGGAGAACCACAGACCCGGGGTGAGGAGCCAGCGAGGCCAGCTGCTGGCACAGGCTGCTGCCCCCTGCCTGCTGCCAGCCACGGGGGTGCTTTGCCCAGCTGCTGCCAGGCCGCCCCCCGCACTCCGGGTGGGGGCAGAGACACTTTGCAGGCTCTGGGGGGGCAGTGCCAGGTCCCTGGCTGCGTGGGCAGCCCTGAGAGAGGTGGGGGAGGGTCTGCTGGTAGCTTCATGCCCTGGTAGTCACCGAGGGCAGGGGCCCGTGCCAACCCGAGAGGCACAGCCCAGGCAAGGCTCCCTCCTGGCCTTAGTTGTTCTCACTCTGCAAAGGAGAGAGAGGAGAGTCAAGGTGAGGTGCCAGGGGCTGGGGGGCACCCAGAGGTGTCCCTGGCATGCCACCTCACCTCCATTTTGCTGTATATCCAGCTGAGGAGCTTGGTCACCCGGGTGTAGACGCCAGGCTTGTTCTTCTGCCCACAGCCTGTGCCCCAGCTCGTCACCCCTGCCACGTACCAGTGCCCGCTGTCCTCGCAGACCAGGGGTCCTCCGCTGTCCCCCTGGCATAGAGGGGCAGGGCAGTAAGGAGAGGGGACAGGAGGTGTCCCTCTGCTGGTACCCAGCCAGGTGCGCAGGGCAAAGCGGGGGTGGGCAAAGCGGGGGTGGGCAAAGCGGGCAGGCTTGCCAGTCCCACACCCAAACACCCGCTGCAGTCAGCAGCCCTACAGCTGGGGAGGGGGCTGCCGGCAGGACAGGCTGCCCGCTCCGTGCCCACCCAGGCAGGCTCCCTGCCAAGGCCGCCCGCGAGGGGCGCGGGGAGCGGCAGGCTGCCAGCGGGGCGCCGGTGCCGTGCCAGCCTTGCCCGGCGGGCCGCGTGCCCCCTGCTCACCTGGCAGGCGTCTTTGCCCCCCTGCAGGTACCCGGCACACATCATGCGTGGGGTCAGGTAGCCCTCGTAGACCTTGTCGCTGTTGCAGACCTTGTAGTCGATCAGCTTCACCTCTGCCTCCCGCAGCTTCGGGGAGGTGTTGTCTGCAAGGCAGGGGAGCTGTGGGGCAGGGGGAGCTTGGTGTGTCCCCCCCCTGCCCAGGGCCGCCAAACCATCCCCCCCAGTGCCACCAAACCATCCCCCCCAGTGCCACAGCCACAGGCATCTTGAACGCCTCCAGGCATGGGGACTCCACCACCTCCCTGGGCAGCCTGTGCCAGGCCCTGACCACTCTGGCAGCAAAGGAATTCTTCCTCCTCTCCAACCTAAGCCTCCCGTGGCACAATTTCAGGCCATTGCCTCTCATCCATCACCCGAGAGTGGGGAGCAGACCCCAACCCCCACCTCACTGCAGCCTCCTCTCAGGGAGCTGTAGAGAGCAGTGAGGTCTCCCTCAGCCTCCTCCACACCAAACACCCCCAGCTCCCTCAGCTGCTCCTCCCCAGCCCTGCTCTCCAGAGCCTTCCCAGCTCTGTTGCCCTTCTCTGGCCCTGCTCCAGCCTCTCAATGTCCTTCTGGGAGTGAGGAGCCCCAACCCGAGCCCAGAGTAGCAGAGCAGAGCTGTGAGAGAGTTCCGGGGGGGCTGTGGCCGGGGGGGGCTGTGGCCGGGGGGGGCTGCGTGCTCCCTCACCTTCGTTCTCCCTGGTCTTCCCGAAGCCGGTGATGAAGCAGGACCTGCCGGTCTGGAAGCGCTGCCCGTGCATGGGCAGGCAGGCTGGGCGCACCTGGGCTGCAGGGGGCAGCAGGAGCAGCAGGCTGTGAGTCACCCGGGAGCCAAACACCCACCGCAGTCAGCAGCCCTGCAGCTGGGGAGGGCTGTGCCGGTAGGACAGGCTGCCCGCTCCGTGCCCACCCAGGCAGGCCCCCTGCCAAAGTTGCCCACGACGGGCATAGGGAGCAGCAGGATGCCAGCTGCACAGCTGTGTGCCCCAGGCCATGCCAGCCTGCCTGGTGGGCTGTGAGCCCCCTGCTCACCTGGCAGGCATCTTTCCCCCCCTGCAGGTGCCCGGCACACTCATGCCAGGTGAGGATGTGCCACATCCCAGCCAGGGCACAGCAGTGTGGCCGCAGTCGGGCAGGATGCTGCAGCCGGCGGCAGCTCAGGGGATGGCTCTGCAGGGCTCTATGCTGCCCCTTGCCCCTGCCCACCCCCACAACTCTCTGCTCCCCCCACACACCAGCCCCAGCCAGGCCTGGCCTCATGGCACAGCGAGCTGAGAGCCCCACCTGAGAGCGTGAAGGGCCTGGAGAGCCTCATGAGGGCGATGTCGTAGTCGTCGTGGTCGTCGCTGTAGTTGGAGTTGATGATGACCTGGGACACAGGGATGCCCTCTGCCTGCTGCTTCAGGTCTGAGACCCCTCCATACACCTTCCAGTCGTCCAGGATCTTCATGCTGTTCCTGGGCAGGGAGGGCAGCGGGCGGTGAGGCCCCGGGCTGGGCGCTGGCAGCCGGTGCCCGCCAGGCTGGGCAGGGGCGGCGCGGGGCAGCTGGGGGGCAGCAGCACTCACATGAAGAAGCAGTGGGCAGCGGTGAGGACCCACTGGGCATCGATGAGGGTGCCCCCACAGATGTGGATGGGGCCATACTGCACGCTGACCTGCCAGGGCCATTTGCTCACCGAGGTCTCCTTCCCTCCGATGATCCTCCCGGAGATCCTCTGCCCGCAGGCTGCGGGGAGAGCAGGGCTGAGACGAGGCAGCCTGGGGGCAGGAGCACAACCCCCACCACCCCAGGCACCAGCCAAGGCCAGGGGAATGCTGGAAGGTGCCCTGCTTGCCTGCCCTGCCAAGGAGAGGAGGGCAGGGCTCCCCAGCCTGCCTTGGCAGTGCCCACCCTTGGCCAGCCAGCCCCTTACTTGTGCAGCGGAGGGAGACGTACTTTCCCGTGAGACACTGGGAGCTGGGGGAGAGAAGAGGGAGAGGCAGCCTCAGCCCCAGCCCTGTGGCAGCAGGGCAGGGGCAGGGGCAGGAGGTGGCACTGCCTGGTACCTGTTGAGGCTCTGCTGGATGGTCTCTCGCTCCTCGCTCACAGTGAGGCTCTTGCCGGAGAGGTGCAGGGGGATGTACTCTGTCTGAGAGGCACTGGGAGGGGAGAGGAGAGGGACAGTGAGGGTGCCCCCAGCTGGGGACCCACCACCTGGACCTGCCTTCTCAAAGAGGGGCTGAGCACTACACTCAGCTGGGGGCAGGCTGGAATGCTCAGAGCTGGACACAGCCTCCAACAGCAAGCACAGCACTGGGCGGAACAGCAGAGTGCACCCAGCCAGGGCAGGAGTAACTCCCAGGGGGCTGGCAGGAGCCCAGCACCCCAACAGGATGACCCCCCCAACACAAGAGGGACAGGGACCTGCTGGAGTGGGTCCAGAGGAGGCCACAAAATAATCAGAGGGCTGGAGAAGCTCTGCCATGGGGCAGGCTGGGAGAGGTGGGGCTGCTGAGCCTCAGGAGAGAAGGCTGCAGGAAGAGCTCAGAGCTGCAGCTCAGGGTCTGCAGGGAGCTGCAGGCAGGCTGGGGAGGGACTGCTCAGCAGGGCTGGGGGTGGCAGGAGCAGAAGCAGTGGTTTGGAACTGGAGCAGGGCAGAGTTAGGTTGGGCACCAGGAGGAAGCTCTGCACAGGAAGGCTGGGGAGACACTGGCACAGGCTGCCCAGGGAGGTGGCTGAGGCTCCATCCCTGGAGCCATTCAGGCTCAGCCTGGCTGTGTCCCTGTGCAGCCTGCTCTGGCTGGAGCTGTCCCTGCTGTGGGCAGGGGGTGGGCAGGATGCTCTGGGAGGCTGCCTTCCAGCCCAGCACAGTCTGTGACTTACTTCTGGAAGCCCAGCTGCCTGCAGGTCTTTCTGGAGAAGGACTCATTCCAGGCGCTGCTGCACACCGGCAGCCACTGGCTCTCCTCGCTGGAGTAGATGTGGAGCAAGGACTGGTCGGAGGCGAAGCGCACTGCGGGCAGGGAGCAGGGGGTCAGCAGCACCCAGACCCCCGGGGTCCCCTCAGCCCCTGCACCCCTGGGGGGTCTCACCGCAGCCCAGCTCGTCGCTGCGCTGGGAGCAGTCCACGACTCCGTCGCAGCGCACGGGGCTGTCCCTGCAGCTCTCGGCAGGCTCCTTGTAGATGATGCCAGTCTGGGACCTCCAGAACATAACTGGCAGCAAGGGAAGGGCACTGTGAGGCCAGGGCTGCTGGCAGGCCCTTCAACACCTCCAGAGAGGGGGCATCCACAGCCTCCCTGGGCACCCTGTGCCAGAGTCTTCCCACCCTCGCTCTACAGAATGTCTTCCTCATCTCCAACCTCAATCCCTACTCTCCCAGCTCAAGGCTGTTTCCTCTCATCCCACTGCTCCCAGCTCTTCTCAGAAGTCCCTTCCCAGCTCTCCTGGAGCCCCTTTCTGCAGCTCTCTGATCATCTCTGTGGCTTCCTCTGGACCCACTCCAGCAGATCTGTGTCCTTCTTGTGCTGGGGACCCCAGAACTGGAGGCAGTGCTGCAGGTGGGGTCTGAGCAGAGCAGAGGGGCAGACCCCCCTGCCCGGTCTTTGGATGCGTGCAGCCTGTGCGGTGCTTCAAAGCCCCCAGCCGCGGCTGGGCGTCACCGGGACCGAAGGGACTTCCCGGGGCCGGTGCCTGCTCTCCACCCACAGGCTGCTCCCTGTGTGCTGCGTCCTGCCTCCTCACCCTGCGCTCAGAGGGAGCAAGCCTGGGCGCTGCCAGAGGTGCTGTGCCAAAGCAAGCCCGGGAGAAGGGAAGCATCCTGCAGCCCCCGACCCCCCAGGCGCCACAGCAGCCCCCGCAGCACATCTCCCTTCCCTGGCAATCTGCTCCTGCCTGTCCACCAGATGTCAGGAACAGCCAGGAAATGGGAAGAGCACAACTCTGCTCCCTTCGGGCCCGGGGCTTTCCCTGGGGCTCTCCCCAGCCCCTGCTGACCCCCAGCCCTTCTGAGCTGTGCCCAGCCCCTGCTGACCCCCAGCCCTTCTGAGCTGTGCCCAGCCCCTGCTGCCCTTCTGAGCTGTGCCCAGCCCCTGCTGACCCCCGGCCCTTCTGAGCTGTGCCCAGCCCCTGCTGACCCCCGGCCCTTCTGAGCTGTGCCCAGTCCCTGCTGAGCCCCAGCCCTTCTGAGCTGTGCCCAGTCCCTGCTGCCCTTCTGAGCTGTGCCCAGCCCCTGCTGACCCCCAGCCCTTCTGAGCTGTGCCCAGCCCCTGCTGACCCCCAGCCCTTCTGAGCTGTGCCCAGCCCCTGCTGACCCCCGGCCCTTCTGAGCTGTGCCCAGCCCCTGCTGACCCCCAGCCCTTCTGAGCTGTGCTCAGCCCCTGCTGACCCCCGGCCCTTCTGAGCTGTGCCCAGCCCCTGCTGACCCCCGGCCCTTCTGAGCTGTGCTCAGCCCCTGCTGACCCCCGGCCCTTCTGAGCTGTGCCCAGCCCCTGCTGACCCCCGGCCCTTCTGAGCTGTGCCCAGCCCCTGCTGACCCCCAGCCCTTCTGAGCTGTGCCCAGCCCCTGCTGACCCCCAGCCCTTCTGAGCTGTGCCCAGCCCCTGCTGACCCCCAGCCCTTCTGAGCTGTGCCCAGCCCCTGCTGACCCCCAGCCCTTCTGAGCTGTGCCCAGCCCCTGCTGACCCCCAGCCCTTCTGAGCTGTGCCCAGCCCCTGCTGACCCCCAGCCCTTCTGAGCTGTGCCCAGCCCCTGCTGACCCCCGGCCCTTCTGAGCTGTGCTCAGCCCCTGCTGACCCCCAGCCCTTCTGAGCTGTGCCCAGCCCCTGCTGACCCCCGGCCCTTCTGAGCTGTGCCCAGCCCCTGCTGACCCCCAGCCCCGCAGGATGTCCCCCTTAGTGCCAGCCGGGACCCCACTCACAGAGCAGGATGAGGGCGATGAGCAGCACGATGAGGATGGAGACGCAGAAGATGAGCGCAAGGCGTCGCTGGCTCATGCAGGGAGCTCTGAACATGGAGGATCCTGGCAGCAGGGCACAGACAGTGCTCAGGGGGAGCAGACTGCCTCTCCAGAATGTCCCCTGGCACCCTGGCCTCCCAGAGTGCCACAAGGTGTGGGTGAGCCGAGCCATGCACGCCCCGCACTGTCCCACGGCATCACCCCTCCTGCTCCCCGGCACCCCTCACAACCCCAAGGAAACACAAGCCTGGGGCTAGGGCTTGTGCCAGCAGTGGGCATAGGTACCCACTCCCTGCCTCCCTCCATGCCTCCCCAGCTGAGGTGGGACAGGGGCCAGGGCTGCCAGAGCCTGCCCTCGGCACCATCCTCTTACGTGGGCTCTCACAGGTCGTGCAGGCGGCAGAGGCTGTGCTGGGCTCGGGGCTGTAGGGCTTGAAGCTGATGCCAAGGACACTCTCTCGGGGCTGTGGAGCTCGGGCACCGAAGATGTTGCTGACTGTGGAGGCATGGAGGCTGGCAGGGACACTGCTGGTCTGTGAGCAGGGGACACTGTCACTGCCAATCACCACTGCCCCCCGGCCTGCCCCCGCAGCTGCCACCCAGGTGCCGTGGAGCCAAGCTTCCCAGCACGGCACCAAGGTCCCTGGCATGGCACTGAGCTCCCCAGCGTGCCCATCCCTTGCCACTGGGGGCTGTTCTTCCCCAGTGCCACCAACCACGTGGAGAGTTACCGCTGCAGGGCCTCTTTCTGTGCCCTCCAGCCTGCGCTGTGCCCTCCCTGGCACACACCTTGCCCCCTTCAGGTAGCTGCTGGCCAGCTGCCTTGGATCAGAGCAAGCAGCTGGGTGTTTGGCATGGGGTCAGCCAGGCTGTGGCCCAGTTCCACGGGGCCAGTGCCCCAATTTATGCATCTGGCCCTAATTAGCCATTTGAAAAATACTCTGCAATTCCCAGCAGCTGTTTAGTAACACTTAATAACCATCAGAGTCCTCCAAGCCCTGAAACGTCCTGCACCCTGGAATGCTGCTCTGCAGTTGTGTCACTCCTGCTCCATGCATTTGCTCTGCTTCCTTTCCTCCAGACACCCTCTTCCAGGAGCTCCATCAGCACTCAGAGCCTCTCCTCCTCCTCCTTCAGAGAGGAGCCCACAAGAAGTGCTGCTTCCTCTGCCCCTTGTAAGACCCCAGGCACAGACCTGGCAAAGAGGAGCAGCTGGGTGCCTCACAGGGACAGCAAGGGCACTGCCCGCCAGCACTGGGCACTGCCAGCCCAGCCTGGGCCTTGCTCTCAGCAGGTCTTCAGGGTGCTGCCTCTCAGCTCCACACAACCATGTCCACATCAGGCTGCTCAAGGGGAGCCAGAGCAGTCCAGGCTCTCTCTGTCCCTGCAGACACTGTCCCACAGCAGGGGCACCCCTGGGAGAAGCAGAGCTGCCATCCTTTGGCAGCAGAGTGTGGCCACCTTGGCACCCACACCCCAGCCCACCACCCTGGCACCACTCACTGGCTCTAGACACATGGAGGTGGCATTGCCCTGTGACACAAAGCTTCCCCTGCCCTGCCAAGGCAGCCAGCAGCACCCAGGCTGGTGCCTGGCTCTGGAAGGGGCAGAGCGGGCAGGGAGCAAGCAGGGGGCGGGGGCAGGGTGGGCAGGGGCCCGGGAGCAGAGCAGGAGCCACCAGTGCCAGCTTGTCTCTTTCCAGCTGGATTTTCCCCTGCCCTCGTGTTTCCTGCTGGGACTCAGGGGCCCTAATGAGCAGGTCTGGAGCCTGCTCAGGCTGCTGCCTTGTGAGAGGCTGTGCCCTCTCCGGGCGGTGCTGTCACTTCCTGGGCATTATCCCCTGAGTCACACACCCGGTGTGGCCACGCAGCCTCCTGCCAGGCTCTGCCCCTGGCCTGAGCATCGCCAGGGACATGGCACCTCCTGAGCTCTGCCTCTGAACCTGCTCCCAGCCCAGGCACAGCACCCCAGGCCCCCAGGGAGCCTGCCTGGCCACCTGCCCTGGCCAGCAGCGAGGTGCCAAGAGCCACCCCCCGGCACGAACCTCCTCCCGCTGCCTGCGGGCCCCTTGGCACAGGCCACGTCCTCACTCCCGCCAGGGGACAGGGACCCAGCAAGCAGCTCCCTGGCTTCTTGCATGCTCAGGGAGGAGCAGAGGCAGTTTCTGTTTCACAGCATCACCCACCCCCTTCTCAGCCCTTCCCCCCAGGCAGCCAGAGCAAGCCTGAATTTGCTCAGCCTGCAGCCCAGGGCCACATTTCTCTGTGCCTGACCTTCCCAGCAGCCGTGAGGGTAAGCCCAGGGCAGCTGTGCCCCAGGCTTGCCTTCTCATGGGCCCACCCAGAGGTGCCAGGGTGCCTAGGAGAGCCCCTCAGCGTGTGCTGTGGGTGGGCTGGGCTGGCACAGCAGCCAGGTTGCCCCAGCAGTGTCCTGCCACTGCGTCTGAGCTGCCTCACTGATGGGATTCAAGCTCCTGCAGCAGGGATCACCCCGGGATCATCCCTGGGCATCTCAGTGCCCCTTGTTAGGAAGTGCTGGGCAAGAGAGCCAGAGCTGCAGCAGGTGCTGCCCCACACCAGGGTGCTGCCCCACACCAAGGTGCTGCTGCCTGCTGTGCAGAAACAAAGCAAGAGGAGACCCCAGGGGCAGAACTTCTCCTGCCCTGCTGTGCACACAGGAGTCCTGCAAATGCCCAGAACAGTGCCAGACACCTGGGCAAATATTTGCCTGCTCCCTCCAACACATCCAATGCCTCACCCACCTCACCCTGCAGCACTCAGAACCCTTCAGGTACCATCTCCAGCGCTGCTCAGGACAAACCTCTCCCCAGATTCACAGAATGGGTTGGGCTGGAGGGGACCTCAAAGCTCATCCAGTTCCAGCCCCCTGCCAAGGGCAGGGACACCTCCCACTGGCCCAGGCTGCTCAAGGCCTCGAACACCTCCAGGGAGGGGGCATCCATATCCTCCCTGGGCAACCTGTTCCAGAGTCTCACACCCTCCCTGTGAATCCATCACACCAAGGAACACAGCTCAGCTTCCCCAGCCAGCCAGCGCCGCCGGGTACCGAAGCCCTCCCAGCTCCAGTCTGCAAACTCCAATCAACGCTTTCAATTGCTCTCATTAGCCCCCAGCAGGAAGCCCAAGAGCCTTTTCACACCTGGCTGAGCTCTCACCTATTTTATTGCTTTCAGAGTCTAAAGTCCGAGCTTTTCCTTCGGGTCTGCCCCAGCAGCTAACAAACAAAACCCTCTGCCACAGCTCCCGGTAACCAGCGCAACTGGTCGCAGCTTTCGAGCCGGGGGAGGAGGCAACCAAGAGCAGCAGCTCCAGGATGCTGTTTCTGCCAGGAGTGAGCCTTGCCCCTGCCGCTGCTGCCCACAAAACCTTTACTCATCCTTTGCTGGCTTTTCACTAAAAGTCAGACCCGGAGCCATGCCTCTCTCACGCCTGGCTGCGGTTTCAGCCCTGCCTCTGATCTCCTCTCTGAAAGGCTCCGGCAGCCACAAAGGTCTTCAGCACTGCTGGGGGTTGCTGTGGGGAGGGGCAGCACCACCAGCTCCTTCCCCTGGCAGGGCAGGCTTCAAAATAGCTGGGGAGAAGGGATGCTGGGGGACAAAGGGGGGCTTGGGCCAGCCCTGCTCACCTCACCCCCAGCCCAGCTGCCTGCAGCCTGTGCCCGTGGCTTAAGCTGTCTCTTCTCTCTGGCATCAGGTGATAGGGCAAGAGGAAATGGCCTGAAATTGTGCCAAGGGAGGCTTAGGTTGGAGATTAGGAACAATTTCTTTGCTGCCAGAGTGGTCAGGGATTGGCACAGGCTGCCCAGGGAGGTGGTGGAGTCCCCATCCCTGGAGAGGTTCAAGGAACCTGTGGCTGTGGCACTTGAGGCCAGGGTGGTCTCGGATCAATGCCTGGACTCGATGCTCTGGGAGGGCTTTTCCAACCCAGCCAATTCTCTGCTTCTCTGAGCACAGCCCCCAGCTCATTCCCTCTTTGCTCTGCTCTCAGGCTTTGAGCAGAGCAGGGGAAAAGCAGCAAAACCACAGAGAGCAGCCCCACAGAGGCCTCCACACAGCGACCTGCTCTGTGCACTGACCTGCTGCAGCTCAGCTCCGTGCTGCAGAGGAGAGGCCACCAGGTCCACACCGGCAGGGGACACTCGGCAGGGGACGGTCGGGGCCGGGCTCAGGATCCAGGGGTGGTGTGGAGGGAAGGCAGCCAGCACTCAGCCACAGGAGTGGGAGGGAGGGAGGGAGGGAGGGAGGGAGGGAGGGCGGAAGGAGCCAGGCAACACCTGGGGTGTTGCAACTGACCCAGGGCCCAGCCGCGTCCCGGCGGGGCCGCAGGACACAGCAGCTCCCCGCGGCTCGGAGCATCCAGAGAGGAGGGAGGCAGCCTGGCTGGAAGGAGCTGCCCGGGGAGGTGCTGCCCCTCCCCAGCGCTGCCTGCCGCTCGCAGCCCTCTCGGGGGCAGGGTCCTGGCTCCTCCACCTGCTCGCAGAGCGCCGTGACAGCAGCTCCGGTCACCGAGCACGCAGCAGCACATTGTGCTCCCAGGCTCCCCGCTGGCACCATCCTGCAGCTCAGCTGTGCCTCCTGCCGGGGCACAGACCCCCGGCGCCGGGGACAGAGGGCAGGAGGATGCTGCCGGGAGCTGGGTGCTGCCCGGGGGCGGCAGGGAAGTGCCACCCCCGAGCGGGTGAGGGCCATTTGGCAAGCACAGGTGACAACTGAGTCAGCTCTGGGCTGTCCCTCGCCGGCACCTGCAGCCCTTCTGGCAGACCATGCTCCAGGGGTGAGTAATCCCTGCTCAGCCCATTCCACAGACGGGCACACCGGGCACCCACGGGCGAACCCACCTCTCCCGCAGCTCCCAAGCCAAGGGTGGCACCTGGGACTCCTAATGGCCCACTTAAGCCAGGTGACAAAGCCCAGGTTGCCCAGGGGGGATGCCCAGTGTGGGGTAATCACCTCCACAGGTGGGCATCCCAATTCCTGCCCTGCTCCCACCGAGATGCAGCACTGCTGCCCACGTTCAGGGCCACCCAGAGCTGGGATGTGGACACTACAGAGCAGTGCTGGTGACACAGACAGCACCTGGCATGTGCTCACTCTGCCCCTGCTCCTGGCTGCCTCCAAGGCACCTGCATGCCAAGGGGCAGGAAGGGAGTGGCTGTTAGAGCTGGTCCTGCCCCCCCTCGAGCTTCATCCACCCCATCAGTTTTGTCCCATTCCAGCTGCTACTGGCACTGCTGACACGGTGGTTACCTGCTGCCCTCACCAGTGCCCAGCCAGGATGGATGTTTGCCCCATGACAGGATGCTCAGCAAGGCTCCACAACCAAGACTGAGCGAGCCTGAGTCACCCCAGCCCAAAAAGAGGATGGAGTAAGCTGCCAGGCAGCAGTGGGGGCCAAGGCCACCAGCATGCTGCCACAGCTACCATGCCAGCCAGAAGGCCCAGGAGCACGCAGCTCCCACAGGTGCCAAGTGGCACCTGCTGGTCTCCCTGGTTCTCAGGCCCAGGGGCACAACACCTCCCCTGCCAGCAGCGATGCTGCTGGCACTGCTGCTCTCACCACCTACCAAGGGGTGCCAGAGGCAGCACCCCACGGGCAGCTCACCCCAGGGCCTTCTCCTGCTGCCAAGACAACACCTTGGAGAGCCGGAGGGGGAAGGCAGGCACCCCCCAAGCCCCGAGGAAAGCCCCCCCGGGTACCCCGGGCCGGGCCGGGGGCAGCTGCCGGCGCCTTACCGGTGAGGTTTTCCCGTCCATGGGCAGGGCAGGGCTGGGGTCAGCGCCGCGGCTCTGCCATCCCTGGCGGCGCGGCCGGCACTCGGGAGCGCAGGCACAGGGCAGGATGTGTTTGGCGAGCTGGGGCTCGTACGTCAGTGCCAGCGCCGGGCGCGGAGGGAAACCAGTCGGACCTGCCCGGCCCCGGCGCTGCCTCTTTCCCAACTGCTCCAGGCACAGCCTGCAAAACACCAGCCCCGTGCTGCCAGGGGGACAGCCTGGGAGAGCTGGGGCTGCTCAGCCTGGGAGAGCTGGGGCTGCTCAGCCTCGGCAGGAGAAGGCTGCAGGGAGAGCTCAGAGCTGCAGCTCAGGGTCTGCAGGGAGCTGCAGGCAGGCTGGGGAGGGACTGCTCAGCAGGGCTGGGGGTGGCAGGAGCAGGAGCAAGGGTTTGAGGCTGGAGCAGGGCAGAGTTAGGTTGGGCAGCAGGAGGAAGCTCTGCACAGGGAGGCTGGGGAGACTCTGGCACAGGCTGCCCAGGGAGGTGGCTGAGGCTCCATCCTTGGAGCCATTCAGGCTCAGCCTGGCTGTGTCCCTGTGCAGCCTGCTCTGGCTGGAGCTCTCCCTGCTGTGGGCAGGGGGTTGGACAGGATGCCCTTTGAGGCTGCCTTCCAGCCCAGTGTTAGCCTAAGCTGTCAGTGCCAGCTGAAGGTGGAGAAGAAGGGAAGTCCATGCCCAGCAAAACCCTCTCTGTGCCCCAGGTGACTGAGAACCCCCCAGGGTGCAGCTCCAGAGGCTTTCTCCCTCCTTGCTAACGGGAGGATGCTCTTGAGTTGTGCAAGGAGAAAGCAGCAGCCTCCCACATCCCCTGTGGGCAAGAGCTGGGGAATGCTTTGCATGACCCAGAACTCACAGTTGGGAGAAATGGGCAATAAAATATCCACATCAAAAGGGGAAGGCTCAGCCTCACTCTGTGCTCCCTGAACAGTTTCAAGGGTTTGTTCACTGCTGCCCCGGGAGGCTGTGGCTGCCTCCCCCCTGGAGGTGTTCAGGGCCAGGCTGGATGAGGCCTTGAGCAGCCTGGGCTGGTGGGAGGTGTCCCTGCCCCTGGCAGGGGGTTGGGACTGGATGATCTTGAAGGTCCCTTCCAACCTGAGCCGTTCTGATTCTGTGCTTGCTGGACCCCAGGCTGCTCCCAGCTTTGGCCAGGGTGGATGAACAGCCTCAGGGCTGAGAGGTCATGGCAAGAAGTGGCCTCCTCCTGAACCTCTCTGATGGCCCAGGAGGCTCTGTCTGGTGGTGTGGAGCCCCCTGTGAGCCCCCTCCCAGCACTGCTTTCCAGGCACATATCTCCTGGTGTTATTCATGGCATTCAGTCCCTTATTCATCCAGCTCCCCACCCACAGCTGCTCACCACGAGGGCAGGAGACAACCAGGGCCAGCCAAGCTTGAAGGAAATAATCTCCCAAGCTCTCTTGCTTTGAAGGCTGAAAAGCCCAGGGTGGATCCTGCTGTCCTCTCCACTCTGTCCTGGGGCTCCCCATCCCATCCCTTCCCAGAGGAGTCAGTTCCTGCCCTTCTCCTGCTCACAGCCTGGGGCCAAACCTGGGCAGGCAGAGAGGGTTGCCTGGAGGGGATGAGTGATGCTCAGGGCACAGAATCAGAGTGTGAAGGATTGGAAGGGACCTCAAAATATCACCTGATCCATACTGATCTTGGTGCTTGCTGCTGATTCCTTCTGGCCAGGTCATTGCCAAGCCCTTCACCTACCTCTCTCCAGGCTGTGTCCCCAGACAGCCCTGAGCCAGCCTTGCCCCTGTGCCTCCCTCATCCTCTTCTGAAGAGGCCTTCTCAGGAAGCAGCTTCAGGTGGCAGCTCCAGGAATGTTTCCTTGCTGGTGTTTCTCCAAAGCCACCCACAGAAAGCAAGATACAGAGAGCTCCGTGCCTGGCCTTGACCTCAGAAGCCTGCTGTTAAATGTCATGTGTGTGCAACTCCTCCTGGGTGAAATCCTCACAGCTTCTTGCTGGTAACTGCTCCTCTGGGCACTGCTGCTGCCTCCCACCCAGCAAGCCAAGAGAGCCAGGCCAGGAGAGCCCAGGAGCTCCTCCACTCCCTCCAGGCATGAGGGAACTGGGGAGGGAAGAGGGCACAGCCCTGCTTTGCCAGGCAGGATGCTTTACCCTGCAGCAGAGCCAGCCAGCATCACTGCCCACACCTGCCCCTCTGGGGCTGGGCAACCCTCCCTGCCACCCTGGGCAAGGTGCCCAGTGGTGGAGGGCAGGGAAGAGCTGCAGCAGCTGTGCCAGGGGTCCTGTGGGATGGGCTGCTCTGTGGTGCTGTCACACTGCCCAACAGTGGCCTGCAAGGAGGCATTTCAGGGTCAGTCACATCCCTGGGGGGAGCCACTGGGGTCCCAGCCCCACTCCAGCCTCACCCCAGGGGAGCTGCAGAAGCTCTGGGCCAAGGTCTGCTGCCTGGCTCTGCCTCAGGTGGTTTCCAGGTTATTCAAAACACAGCTGCTGCTCCTCAGAGATTACTCAGTGGCTGTGAAGATGCAAAGGGAAGCTGGCAGTGCTCGGGGGGTGAACTCAAAACCTCTCCCTCGGTGCTGCTCCTTCCTGTGGGGTTTTGGTTTCAGGTGCTCAGCAACACCTGATGCAAAGCAGGGCTGTGGGGAGCACCAGGCCCCCGCTGGTGCCAGGGCTGTGTGCTGGGCAGGAGCTGCTGCACCCACCTGCTTCAGGCTGCAAGGACAGGTCTGGCTCTGCCCTCCTGACCCTGTGGGGCCCTCCTGGAACCCTTTGCAGCAGAGCAAAGGCAGCAGGAGACACCAATCCTGCAGGCCAGGGCTCGTAGAAGGGCTGGAAGGGACCTCTGAAGGTCATCCAGGCCAAGCCCCCTGCCAGAGCAGGGACACCCAGGGCAGGTCAAGCAGGAGCACAGCCAGGTGGGTCCTGAAAGAGGAGGAGATGCCAGGAGGTGCTTCAGGGAGGAGAAAGCACAGACAAGACAGGGACCCTGGGCAGCAGATGTGGGGGGCAATGCCACACTGTGCCAACACCCCCAGCTCTTCCCCTGGCACCTGGCAGTGCCCACCCCGGGGCAGCAGCAGCTTGGATGCCAGCACAAGCAGCAGCAGGGAGCCAGTGCAGCACTCCTGGGCTGAGCATCCAGCAGCACGTTTCTCCTCAGCCTGTTTCATGTTCCCCTAAACTGCAGCTGTTTCTCCCAAGCCTCTGAGCCACCTCCTCTGCAGGGCCAGCCCCAGGAGGTCCTTTCCACAAAGCTGCTTCCTCCTTTGTTTGGTTTTTTTCGCTCCTGTTGCTTTCGGCTTTCAAACCTTTACACAGAGCAGGAGCTGTGGCTTTGTGTGGGGCAAGCTGTGGGGCTCCCAGATTCACTGGCTGCCAGGGCTGACTCACCAGCTTGCAGCAGACTGCCAGGACATCAGGTGGTCCCCTGCAGAGGGAAGAGTAATGCCTGAGGTGGGGGGAAGGCAGGGAGCCGCTGGAGCTGTGCTCCCCTGCCCATCCCTCAGCAGGGGGAGAGCCTCTCCCTGCCTCCAGGCACCCCCAGCACCCCCACTGGGATCCTCTTCCTGCCTCCAGGCACCCCCCAGCACCACCACTGGGATCCTCTCTGCCTCCAGGCACCCCTCAGCACCACCACTGGGATCCTCTCTGCCTCCAGGCACCCCCAGCACCACCACTGGGATCCTCTCTGCCTCCAGGCACCCCCAGCACCACCCAGATTGCTTTCTCTTGCTCTTTTGGTCTGAGTCCTTCCCACTGCTGCCCCAGGGGGAAATTCTTTTCCCTGGCACAAGTTGCTCTCCATCCCAGGGCCCTGGCTTTGCACAGCCCCCAGGAAAGCCCTCCAGCCAGCTCTGTTGCACTGCAGCCTGCCAGCAGGCAACGCTGAGGGCTGGCAGCCTGCCTGGGGGCAGCTCAGGTCCTTGCACCCGCGGCCAGCACCACCAGGCAGGCAGGACAGGGCCACGGGGCCAGAGCCTGAGTGTGGAGGACACCAAACAGCTCAGAGGTTGTCACTTGGCCCCAGAAATGGGGAAAAGCTGAAGCAGTCCAGGCAGAGCCCTTAGGAAGGGAGAATGGGAAACCCCTCCTGGGTCTCCAGGGCTGGCCAGGACCTGGCTGGCTTCAGCTGCTGGCAGAATTGGCTCAGGGGGACGCTGGCAGGCAGCACAGATCCCTTGTGCCACATCACCCTGGGTGCTAAGGATCTCCCCTGCTCCGGGCCGGGCTTTTCACCCCCCAGCTGACCGTGAGGCACAGCACACATCATTCACTCCCGTTTTCCCTTCCTCGGCAGCGAGCGTTGCTCAGAGAAGTCCCCGGAGCGCTTCCTCCAGGGCTGCGGGCAGGATGCGCTCCGCAGGGGCGGGAGGGCAGCAGAGGCTGCGTGGGTGGGCAGCAGAGAAAAGTGGAAGTGGCTACGCAGCTTTCCTCCCGCTGCGCCAACGCCTCCGAGACGTCACCCGGGGCCAGCCCCCGGGGGAAAAAGGAGGGCTGGGCGCCCTGCCGCCGCGCAGACGGCGCTCTGCTCGGTGCCCGCGGAGGATGCTGAGCGGGCATGGCCCCCTCCACCGCAGCCCTGGCGCTCTGCATGGCACTGCTCCTCGCCCGGCCGGCCCACGGTGAGTCTCCTTTGCCCATACCCTGCTGCTCCCTAACTCCCCGCTGGCCGTGTGGGACCCCACAGCTCCGGGCAGGCTGCTCTGCTGCCCTCAACCCCACCCGAGGTGCTGGCACCGGGCTGGGGGCACCCAGCTTGGGCACCTTCGCTGGCCGTGCTTGGAACGGGACACAGCCAGGGCTCCCTGCTCGGCACCTACCTTTCTTTGCTGCTTGGGAGCCCAGAGACCATCAGCCCTGGGGCATGAGCCTTGCTGAGCCCCACCAGCGTCGACCACGGTGTCTCGTACCGGGGTGAACTGCCCCAGCTGTTGGCACAGCCGTTGCTGGCACAGCCCTTTGCTGCCGGCCATCCTGCCTGGGCAGCGGGGAGCTTTGGGGCCTGCTGGGGGAACCAGAGCCGAAGGGGTGGCAGAAGTTACCGAGTGATGCTCTGCTGCCAGGCGACAGGCAGGAGGTGTGCGGAGGGCTGCTGCCTCCGGACGGCGGAGCAGGAAAGCTGACTCCAAACACCAGCGGCGCGGCCAGGCAGGGCTGCGGCTGCCGCAGGAGCCGCTCCGGGGCCAGCAAAGCACCGAGAGCCTCTGGGCTGGGCTGAGCTGGGGGTGAAGCTCCAGGAGAGTCATGGAGGAGGCTGTTGGGAAGAGCTGTGCCCAGCCCCGTGCCAGGCAGCCCTCACTCAGCCCTCCCCTCGGTCCCACAGGTGAGGGGCTGGCACAACCCACGGACGTGCGCTTCGAGGCAGAGATTGGGCATCACCTGCTGCGCTGGGGGGCTGGGCACAACGCCCCTGGGCACGTCCAGTACCAGGTGGAGCACAAAGTGTGAGTACAGCAAGAGGGCTCCAGCCCTGCCCGGGGACTGGCACCAACAGTGGTGACCACTGAGCCCCTGGCACCTGCCTGCGCTGCTCTCATGCCAGCTTCTCCCCACAGCTATGGCACCAACGTCTCCTGGGCACCCATCCCAACCTGCATGAACATCTCAGGGCACTCCTGTGACCTCACCTTCTACACCCTGGATCCTGACCACCGCTACTACGCACGGGTCAGGGCTGTGGCTGGCAACCTCACGTCCCCGTGGCACAGGACCAACTCTTTCTCCCCACGGGAAGGTAGGGTCAAGCATCTGCTTCCACCCCACAGCTGAGGGGGGGTGGCAGAGGTCAGGGTGCCAAGCTGTTGGGAAGAGCTCTGGGACAGAGGAGAGTGGGGATGTCTCTCTCTGTGGGCTGGGACGAACCTGGCACAGGTGGCAGCCCCATGAGGAGCGGTCACAGCTCCGTCCACCGCCGCCAAGGCTCCGGGAGGTGCAGCAGGAGGAGAAGCCTCTGATGTGCTCCTCCAACCCTTTTGCTTGCAGCCAAACTGTGCCTGGGGGGCCAGAGCCTCTCTGTGAGGGGCAACACCATCCACATGCAGCTGCAGCTGCTGCTCCGGGTGGGCAACCTCAGCATCAGGTACGAGGAGATCCAGCAGCACGCGAGGAGGTACTGGGTGCACGTCAGGAGGACGCAGGACAACTGGACGGTGAGAGGAGCTCCTGGGCCCTTGCTGGCCCCAGCTGGCACTCCCAGGGCTGCTCAGGCTGGAAAGCACATCTTTAAAAGCACAGCCTCCTGTAGAGCTTCCCTTTGAGCTTCCCCACAGCCACAGCCTGGCAGGGAGGGGGCTCGGGGGGCTTGGGGGAGACCTCGTTGCTCTCTACGACTCCCTGGAGTGAGCTGGGGGTTGGTCTCTCCTCCCTAGTTGTCAGGTGGTAGGATGAGAGGAAAGGGCCTGAAATTGTGCCAGGGGAGGCTTGGGTTGGAGAGGAGGGAAAAATCTTTGCTGCCAGAGTGGTCAGGGACTGGCACAGGCTGCCCAGGGAGGGGGTGGAGTCGCCATCCCTGGAGGGGTTCAAGGAACCTGTGGCCATGGCAGCTGGGGCCATGGTGGTGCTGGGTTGAAGGTTGGACTGGGGGATCTTGGAGGCCTTCTCCAACCCAAACAACTCTCTGGTTCCATTGCAGTAGGTTCCCAGCTTTTGCTGGGGGGTTTGGGGTCTAGCTGCTGTCAGCAGTAAGAGACTTCCCCCAGTGGAGGAGGAGGGAGGAAAGCACAGGGCCCAGCACTCCCAGAGGGGCTGGGGGGGCTCTCAGGTACCAGCCCAGTCTCTGCTCTTTGCAGTACAATGTGCTGGAGACCAGCCCAGAGTTCAACATCAGCAGCCTGTGGTGGGACACTCAGTACTGCATCAGCGTGGAGCCCGAGGTGGCCAGCAGGAACACCAAGGCTGCCCGCACCCAGGAGCAGTGCATCACCACCCACCCCAGGGACAGTAAGTGGCAGTGTCCCTGCTGTGGCCTGGGACCCCCCCTCAGCCCCCTGGAGCCCTGGGGACTCCTCTCTGTGCCCCTGCCCAGGGCACCCAGCGCTCTGCCTCTCCCTCCTCAGCCAGGCACCTCCTCTCTTGCAGGGAGCTCAGAGCTTGTCCTGATCGTCGGCAGCTCCTTCTTCATCACCTTCTTGCTCCTGGCTCTCCTGGGGGTTCTGCTGCTGTGCACCTACCTCAAGAAACCTGTGAGGCCACCATCTGTCCTGGTAAGCAGCTGGGCAGGAGGCTGCAGGCTCGGGCAGCAGCAGGTGATGAGCAGGGATGAAGCACAGCTCACCCTCCCTTGTCTCTCTCCCCAGAAGTCCTTCATGAAGCAGAGCTCTCTCTGGATGGAGGAGTCATCCTCGTCCTTGGGCAGCCCAGACCCCATCCAGCAGCTCTTCCTGTGCCAGAAGGAGCCCCAGCAGGACTGTGGCCCCACCAGCAGCACCGGCACGGCCCAGCTGCCCCTGGAGGAGGGCTGGAGGCTCCCAGCATGGCCTGAGGACCAGATGTGCTTGCTGGGACTGGGGGCCATGGGGAGCAGAGACAGCAGCTGCACCAGCACTGACAGTGGCATTTGCCTGCACACCTCCTCCTCTTCCTCCCAGCTCAGCTGCTCCTCCAGCCCCGAGCCCCAGGGCTACAAGCAGCAGGAGCCCCCCAGCGACGACAGCGGCGTGGGTTTGGGGACCCCCGGCCCCACACCCTGCTGGGGCAGCGGGCAGGGGAGCCCCACAGAGGCCAGGCTGCCCCACGGCCAGGAGCTCAGCCTCTGCCCTGCTGCCAGCCAGGACTGTGGGCAGGACGTGGAGTTCCGTGGCTACCTGCAGCAGTCCAAGGGCAGGGTGGAGCCAAGGCAGGAGCCGGCCGAGGGGCTGCCCTCCGCGGGCGGGGCAGGACCCCCGCAGGGCAGCAGTGACACCGCGCTGGACCTGGAGAGCTCCGAGCTGGCTGTGGTCAAGGGCTATTTGAAACAGACCTCTCCTGAGCACCCCCACAGCCACCTACAGGACCTTGCTCCCTGGAGGGCCCCCTGGGGGCCCACTGCCTGGGATTTGTCCAGCCAAGTGGGGCCCCAAGCCCCCAGACTGCTGAGCTACGAGGCTCCAGGGGCTCCTTTGGCCTCCAAAGCTGGCCCCGAGCTCCTGAAGTCTCCTTTTGACCTGAGCACCTTCAACACTGACCTCCTGGGGACACTGCCCCTCATCTCCAGCCTCAGCACCAGCAAGTGGCTGGGGGTGCAGATGAGCCCCCTGAGCCTGCTGAGCGGGGGCAGCAAGGACAGCCGCCTGTGAGCCAGCCCTGTGCCAGGGAGCTGCTGCCCACCAGCCCTGTGCCAGGGAGCTGCTGCCCACCAGCCCTGCATGCCAACCCAACTACCTCATCTAGACACTGCCCATGGGGAGCAGCTACTCTGCTTAGCTGCTGCCAGCCCCTGGATGGCACTGCCTCGAGCTGAGTGGTGCCCAGGGAGCGCCAGCTTAGCTCCTTCTGGGGCTGCTTTGTCCCCAGGAAAACCATGGCCAGCCCCCAGCACACCCTGCACCTTCCCTCCAGCCTCCAGCCAGCCTGGGGGGGTAAAGCTAACGAGACAAGGGGCCAGGCTGTGCTGGAGGGGCTGGTCCCCACTTTATCTGACCCCCACCCCAAGGATCTTTGGGTCCCCATCACATCTGACAACCAAGCCCAAGGAAACAGAGATGTTTCCAGGGGCTGCCCCTGCTCTGTCTGCCCTCCCAGCAGCCCAGTGCAGGGCATGCAAGCCCTGGGCTCAGGGCAGGCCACCCCTGGGGCTGGGGACAGCCCTGAGCTTCCCTGCCCCGTGGGGGAAGGGTGAGTGGCTCCAGCTGGCATCGGTGCTGTGACGCCACCCGAGGCTGTCACAACACAGACACCGAAAGCCAGCAGCTGCCTGACGTCAGCCCTCCTGCTGCTGAGGGCCTGGGGCTCACACCCTGGCTGGCTTCACTGGCAGGGAGCAAAGACCCTTCCTGAGCCTAGGGAGAGACCCTCCAGCCTCCAGCCCTGCTGGCAGAGGCCTCAGGGCGCCGGCTGCCTCTGCTGGGGCGCAGGACAAGCGCAGCAGCTGCTGGGTGAATCAGGGCAGCCTTGCCCACCCCGTGGTCCAGGTTCTAAGCTCTTGCAGCCAGACATTATTTATTCTATTGAATGTGTAAATACAGACAGGATGTGGCCCTTCTGCCTTTGCTCCACTCATTTGGACATCCCCTGCTAAGGTCAAGCTGTGCTTTCCCTCCTCAGGCAGGGGCTGTCCCCCGCAGCAGAGGGCTCTGCCTCACAGGGGGAAGGACATTTCCCCAGCACAACAAAAGGAGAACAAACCTTCCCCACCCCAGGAGTTTCACTCTCAGCTGAGGGCCAGGGCAGCTGTCCCAGGGGGATGCTGTGCTGTGGGGAAGCAGCTGGGAAGCTCAGGGGGGGCTCTGGGTGTGCAGCATCCCAATGGGACCACCCAGCAGGCCAGGACAAGGAGCACCCCCAGGGCAGAGCAGGTCCCACACGAGGAGGAGCAGCAACAGTTTGTGTCAGAATGGAAGGAAGATGAGGGGGGAAGGGCTTACCATGAGCTGCCTCTGCCTGCTGCCAGCTCACCAGAGGCTTTCCCCAGCACTCAGTTGCTTCCCAAGAAGCTTCGCCGCTGGGCAGTCCCAGGGAGCTGCTGGTGGGGGGGAAAACCAGCTCGGGGAGTGCTAGTCTTGAGCTGAGGACAGGAATCAGAGCAGGGAGGAGGAGGAGGGCTCCTGGTGCTTTGCTGCCTTTCTGGGTGCCCACTGCCAGCTGTCAGCATCCTTCTGCCCCTCCTTTCCAGCCTCTCTTCCGTCCCGGAGTATTTTAGGGCTTGGGGATTTTCCCTTCCCCCCTCAGCTTCCTCTGAGCAGCAGAGTCATCAAGGGAGCAGCAGAGTCATCGCACAGCGGGAGGGGATTTTTAACCCTCCTCCTTTCAACCCCCTGACGTCAAGCTCTGTGGCCGGATCCTGCGCAGTGCTGAGTGCTGCCGGCTGCTGCTCACCACCAAAGGGTGAAGGGGCGGCTGGGAGGTCACATTTCCCTCTTCCTCCTCCAGGCTCTCCTCCTTTCGAGCGAAGGCAGAGGAGTTTGTCAGCAAGGCACAGCCCGCACAGGCAGGTCGGCTCCGCGCCGGTCCGGCAAGCCCAGGGGCTCTCATTTCCTGGCTTCAGCCACAGCCCAGCGCGGGGAACACCTCCGGCTCCGAGTCCCTCCTGCGAGCAGCCTCCTCCTGCTCCTCCTCCGGCAGGGATCACCACACCTTGGCTGTCCCAGCGAGGGGCTGCACCCCTGCAAACAGCTTCCCCCTGCCCCAGGGTGGACCCTCTGCAAGTGCTGCACCTTTCCCCCAGCAGGGCCCAGAGCCCCCAGCAGGGCACAGAGCCCCCAGCCGGGCACAGAGCCTGTGAGGAGCAGCGCTGGGGAAGCAGAAGGGAAGGGGCTAGGGCCTGGCCACCAGCTCCCTGGCAAGCTGGGCTGTAGCTTGGGGCTCTCTGCTCCCACCTTCACTGCCCCCTCCCTGGAGGTGTTCAGGACCAGGCTGGATGAGGCCCTGAGCAGCCTGGGCTGCTGGGAGGTGTCCCTGCCCATGGCAGGGGCTTGGGACTGGATGGCTTTGAAGGTTCCTTCCAACCCAACCCATTCCATGGTTCTGTGGGGTCCCTGCACACCATGGGGGTGGACTCCTGACTTCTCTCCCTTCTCCTTCTGAGTTTGCAACGAAGCAGTCCCCAAACCCCACTGCCTCACCCCTCCCTGTCTGCTCTCCCAGGCCCAAAGCAGCTTCCCAGGGCTGATTTTGTGCTCCAGGCACCTCCAGGGCCACTTGCTCTGCCAAGAGTGAAGGTTGCTGGGCAGGAGGAAGCCACCAGAAAGTCCAGAGGGGTTTTCTGAGATGTTTCCTTGCACTGTGAGTGCAGAGCACAAATTCCCACACTGGCTGAGGAGGGAAGTCTGCAGCACTCTCACTTCCTTACAGCCTTCTCCCCTGGTGCACAGACCCAGCCCTGCAGTCCTGGGGCTCCTTGTCCACACTCCCCCTGCCCTGTGCCCCGAGAGCCTGGCCCAAGGTCTCCTGGGCATGCAGCCAGCTGGTCCCCAGCAGTGTCTCCAAGCTGTGGGGAAGGTGAATTCTCTCTCCAGGCTGCATGCTGAGGAAGCTTGGGGTAGGGCAGCTCCCTCTTGCCCCAGCTCAATGAAGGGGAGGCTGTGCCAGGGCACCAGCACAGGGGTGGCAGCTGGCACCAGGGAGGGCCAGCAAGAGGAATGCAGCTGCAGGGAGCAGGTGGAGAAGCTCTTTAAAAACCAGAAACCACAGAGTGAGTTTCAGTAGAAATCCAACATTGCCAGGGGCTGCTTGTTACAGAAGCAAGAGCAGAGGAGTTCCCCTGGGCTGGTTTTGGTTGCTCTTTCTGTCTCCAGGGTGGCTGTGAGCAGCATGGGGAAGGGCTGCAGGAGCTCACTCCAGCTCTGAGCCACCTTTGCCACCAGCCACTTGTCCAGCACCAGGCCAAGGGCAGCAGGGCATGGAGAAGGAAATGCAACCCAAAGCCTGCATGGGGGGAGCTGGAGCAGGGCAGAGCTAGGCTGGACACCAGGAGGAAGCTCTGCACAGGGAGGCTGGGGAGACACTGGCACAGGCTGCCCAGGGAGGTGGCTGAGGCTCCATCCCTGGAGCCATTCAGGCTCAGCCTGGCTGTGTCCCTGTGCAGCCTGCTCTGGCTGGAGCTCTCCCTGCTGCCTGCAGGATGCCCTCGGAGGCTGCCTCCCAGCCTGCTGCATTCTGTGAATCTGTAAAACCAAACCAGAGCCCAGGGGAAGCCCTCAGGACCCCACAGCCACGGGGAGGACTTCTGAAGGAAAACCCTCGGGGCTTCCCCAGGGAAAGCTGCGAGGAGGAGGAGGAGGAAGCACGAAGCTGTGGAACACAGCTCCCCACAGAGGCTCCCACCGTGGGCTGCACCAGGGGTGCCAGGGACCTGCCCACCCCGCAGTGGGCAGGGAGGAGCTGGGTGCTGTCCTACCTCCAGGCCAGGCTGGCTCCTCCCTCAGCGCCCCCGGCCGGGGAAGGGCTTGTAGCCGCTCTCGGCGCTGCTCAGGGCTCCGCTGATGCTGAACGGAGGCACCAGCTCCACTGCCACCGACCCCAGCCCGCTGCAGGGATGGCAGAGCCATCAGCCAGCTGCCAGCCCTGGCACCGGTAAGGGTTTGCAGCACTTTGGCACCGTGCGAAGGGAGCTCGCAGCCCACCCCGGGTCCCCACTCACCGCGTGTGGTAGAGGCTGAAGACAAAGTCAGGCCCTGGGGAGGTGGGAAAGAGAGAGCTCAGGGCTGTGGGGTGCCAGGGGCTCACCTTTCCTTTGCCAGGGGCTGGGCAGGGTTGTGGGCATGGGCAGGCAGCCACAGCAGGGCATCCTCCTGCATCCTTCTCCTTGTCCTCTGCTCACCTCCAGCTGCCCCAGAGCCACCCCACTGGGGGGGGTCCCCATCCCTCAGGGAGCAGCAGGCACCAGGCGTGCTCCCCACACCCCAGGCCCTGCAGCCCTTGTCTCTGAGCACCCCCTGCCCAGGGCTGCCTGCCCCCCAGCCCTGCCCCCGCTCACCCCGGCAGCACTGCCCCCGCTGGTACCAGCGCAGGAAGCTGTAGCCCAGCAGCAGCAGCAGCAGCAAGCCCAGCCCCACGCCCAGGGCCGTCCCGAGAGCGCCGAAGGACTCCTGCCCTGGAAAGCAGAAGGAGAAGAGGCTCTGCAGGCCACCACCGCAGGCAGCAGGGCGTCCTGACCATCCCTTGGGGGGCAGGGAGCAGCCGTGGGGCTGGGACACAGCCCTGCACCCTCTGGCTGTGCTCCGCCAGGCTGCTGAGCACTGAGGCAAAGAGATTGTTGCTGTGCTGGAAGCTTTGGCTGGGCTGGAAGCTTGTGCCACCACCTCTGCTGTCCCCAGGGGAGCTGGCAGCAGGGATGGTGACCTGGGAAGGGCACCCAGGGAGGACTGAGGGCAACCCACTGCCCCTCAACCTAAAGAGGAGAGGAATGGCTGCAAACAGCAGCCCAGAGCAGGATTCTCATCTGCTCCCACTCCTGGCCTCGCTGGGAGCTCACCCAGGCACGCCTGGTGCCCATCACCTTGTGCTGGGGGGGGGAGCTGGGCACCCTGGTGGTGCCACTCGCCCTGCCCCTGGTCCTTGCACACTCTGAGCAGAGAGGAGTAGCCAGGAGCCCAGGCTGAGGCTGTCCCAGCGCTCACACGGCCGTGCCCAGGCAGCCCCATTCCTGGGCTGGCAGTTCCCTCTAGAGGATGCAGCTGGCAGGGCAAGCAGCTGGCATGGGGCAACGACCGGGCCACGCAGGCCCTCTGCACCCCTTCCATCCCTCCTGCCCACGCTGCAGGGGCTGGGCAAGTCCAGTGCCAGCCGGCGCTCCTGGCATTGCCAAGGGGACAGCAAGGTGCCCTGGCACAACAGCCTCGACTCTGCTGATGCCAGGCTATGTGCTGCACAGAGCACACCCCCCACAGACCATGGCACAGGCTGGGCACCACGGCAGCTGCAGGAGAGGGTCAGTTGGTTTAAGATCATCAAGTCCACTCCTTGACCCAGTGCTCCCAACCACCCCTCGCCAGCTGCTGCCAGCTCCTCCTCCCCCAGGCCCCTCAGCCAACACCATCTCAGACTCTCCTCTGCTGCCACAGTGGGCACTGGCATGGGCCCACCTCACAGAGGGCACAGCCCCTGGCACACCCACCTGCACCCCAGTATCCCCACAGGGCCTCCCTAACCAGTGAGCTGCCCACTCATCAGTGCCAGTGCAGCCCACTAACCACAACCAGGCAGCGTGGCGGTGGGCACAGCAGCCAGAGCTGTGCCAGGAGGGGACAGCAGGGTCTGCCACCACCCTGGCACATGGTCAGCCCCGCAGTGCCCCCCTGCGGAGGGCTGGGGGTGCAGTCAGGCGCAGGGGGCATGTGCTGGGCACGGAGCCCGGGTGCTGCGCCCTGCAGCGTCAGGAGCGAGGTGAGAGCGGAAGAGGTTGAGCTAAGAGCAGCTAAGTTTAGGCAGCTGCCTGCGGGGTGAGGACACTTCCCCTCTGGTCACACTGTTTACACCGGCGGCCGGGGCCCTCCCCGCAGCTCTGCCTCCCCCTGCTGGGCACCCCGAGCCGCCGGGCAGCGCTGCCAGCCCGGCGGGACCAGCCTGCCCGCTGTGCCAGGGCTGGGGCAGCCGATGCTGCCTGCCTCTGCTGGCAGCCCGGGAGGGGGAGGTCAGGGAGGCTGCCGCGGGGGTGAGTCAGGGCCGGAGCGCGGCGCAGGAGCGTGGCGCAAGCGGCTCCCTGAATCAGCCTCCTGCCGAAACTGCCCTGGCCCCGGCGCCTGCCGCGGGTGGGAGGGTGATGGCTCCCTGCCCCGTGCCGGCCATGGGTGGCACTCCCTGCCCTGACACCCTCGGGAGCAGATGCCCTCCCGGCCAGCCAGATGCCTCCAGGGCAGAGCCCCAGCAGCTGCCAAGCCGCATCTCCACGCAGGGGTTACCAGGCCACCAGCTGTGCCACGGAACCTGCCCAGCTCTGCTCCCTGAGGGGAGCAAGCAGCCACCACCAACTCACCTGCCTGGAGGTCTGTGCCCAGAGCAGTGCCACAGGAGCTGCTCCCAGCTCAGGCTGGGTGGGGGCTGCAGCAGTGCCGGGTGTGTGCTGGAGCCTGGCACGTCCTGCCCGTCCCCTCCTCTCTGGGTGACACAGCTGCCTTACCAGCAGTGCCACAGCAAGGCTGGGCACTGGTCCTCACCCACTGGTTCAACTGGTTCCAGGGGAGAAAGCAGAGGAGCTGCAGCAGACATCAGTCCTCGTGCAATGGGGAGCACATCTGCCGTGCCCCAGCCCGGGGTGGCAGCTCCCAGTCCAGCCCAGCCTCCTCACCAGCACAGGGTGGGCACCATGCCTGACCACGTGGGAAGTTTTGCCCTCCTGGTGCTGGTAGGGCTGCCAGAGGCTGAACTGGGAGCCCCAGGGGCAGAGACACCCCGGCAAGGTAGCTGTGTCCTCTGACTGCCACCTCCTGGCACAGAGCAGCAGCCAGGAGAGGGACAGGGTGGCACTGAGAGCACAGGCCTGGGGGGTCAGGGATGCCCGCGGCAGTTATGGCCTTGTGCAGCCAGGAGGAGGAGGAGGAGGGCAGGAGCCCAGCGTGAAGAGGCCGTTCCTCACCCACTGCCCCCAGGCAGAAGCACTTACGGCTGCCTTCCATCCTCTCCTGATGCCCAGGCTCAGCTGGCACTCACCCCCTGCTGGCAGGAAGAGGGCAAAGCATCTCCTGTGGCTGCAGGTAGAAGGTAAGAGAGAGGAAATAACCAAACATTAACAGCCTGGGAGCTGGGCAGCCAGGGGGGAAACTCCTCCCCCACCCACTGCCTGGTTTGCCTGGCACAGCCTGAGATCACGCCGTGCCCCAGTGCCCCTGGCACAGGGCAGCCAAGGCAGGAGCCAAGCCCCTCAGCAGGCATCCCTGGGAGCACCTCTGTGCCAGCTCCCAGGGGCAATGCCTGGCACCTGCTGGGCTCTTGGCTGCGGTGCAGAGGGGATGATGCTCGTCGTAGATCCTGAGGCCCTGGCAGCGCCTGGCTCGGGCAGGCTGGGACTGGCCCTCACTGGGCAGGGCAGGGGACAGGGTGGATGCCCACAGGGCTCTGGGAGGCTGTCCAGAGCCCTGGGCCAGCCCTGCCTGGCCCCTGCCTGACCCCAGACGCAGCCGTGGTGCCCGGAAGCCTGCGTCATGCCAGGGCAGGGGGGCAGGGCAGGGGGCAGGGCAGGGGGGCAGGGCAGGGGGGCAGGGCAGGCTCCCAGCCGCACTCCAGGAAGCAGAGCCCCGAAGGCACAGGAGGCTGTGACACAACCCCTGCAAACCTCAGCTGCTTCCTCAAAGCCTTCCTCAGCCTCAAAGGGGAAGAGCTGCTCCTGGCAGTGCCACCTCCTGCCCCCACGGTGCTCCCAGGCTGCTCTCCCTGCCATGGCAGCAGGGCCAGGCATGCCCAGGCTGGGCAAGAGCTCACTGCACCACGCTGCATCTCACACCACATTGAGTGCCCACACAGCCTGTGCTGCCCCGTGCCAGTGCCCCCTGTGCCATGCCCCTTGCCCCTTAGCCCAGCTTGTGAGCTGCAGACTCCCACAGAGGCTCTGGGCAGCCTCCTGCACAGAGTGCAGCTGGATCTGCCAGCTGCCACTGCCCACCCCCCATCCCATGGTCAAGGGGCACCACAGGGGCCACGTGGGCAGGAGCTGAGACTGCAATCTGCCAAGGTTCCCACACCTCCTGAGGTGCCTGGGCCCTCACTGGGGGGGTGGGGAGGGTGTCCCTTACCTGCAGAGCCACAGGCAGGTAGATGCCAGGATGCCTGCTCAGGGTTGTGTCACCTTGGGCTCCCTGGCCAAGGAGCTGCCGGTCTGGGATGCTCTGCGGCCTCCCTGCTGGCACAGCTCACAGCCCTGGCAGCAGCAGCAGCTCTGCAGACCGTTGGGAAAGCTTGATTAGAGCAGAGGGTAATTAGCAGCTCAGCAAACCCTGCACACCCACCACTTCCAGCCCTTCCAGACAGCCACCAGCAGGGCTGGCTGCAGCCAGCAGCCTCCATGACCCCAGCCTGCTCCCTGGGCCTGCCTGCCTGTGCCAGGCTGGGGCCAGGGCTGCAGCACACCCGAGCTGGGTGCCCACCCTGCAGCCACAGCCAGCTGCTGCTCCTCCTCCCAGGGTGATTCTGGGAGAGCTTTGCATCAGAGAGGTGCACAGCTCCACGGGCAGCTTCAGCTCCTGCCCATGGGCACAGCACCTTGCCAGGGCAGGGTGTGGAGCCTGCAAGAGCCCCTCTGCCCCTCCACCCCTGCCAGCCCCACCTGGTGCAGCTTCACTGAGCTCATCCAGGCCAAGGCAGCTGCTCTGCAAGGGGTCAGGGGGTTGTGAGAGTGGCACAGCCATGCCTGAGCTCACACCGTGGTCACCCCCCTGCAGAGCCAGGCTGGGCACAGAGCCCTGAGCATCCCCAGGGCCCAGTGGTGTAGGAACAGGCAGGCAGTGTTGTCACAGCACTGGGGAGAAAGAGAGAGGCTTGTCAGAGGGGAAGGTCTGGGAGGCCATGCTCAAGCCTCTGCCCAGCATGCCAGGACACCCCCCCCCACTGTCACAGCCACTGGGCAGGGGGTGGGCACCTTGCTCCCTCTGTGGAGCAACGACTGCCCACAGCCTGGCCAGGGCAGCAGCCACTTGGCAGAGTGGGACCCCTGCCCACTTCCCCCTTCACTCCATGCTGGCCCTATCAGCAGCTCCTGCCAGCCACGACCCTCCCCGCGGGGCTGGGCAGGGCAGGGCCACCCATCCCGAGTGACCCCGGAGCACCTCCCGGCCCTGCAACCTCCTGTGCAAACTCTCCTGCTTTCCTCCTCCACCTACCAAACCCTCTGTTTGAAAACACCCTGGGTGCCAGGCGGAAGAGCCCTGGCCGTGGGTTCCTCTTGCCACCGGGAGAGCAGCGGGAGGAATCCTGCTCTGTCAGTCAGGGCGCTCCTGATAAGCTCCCGGGGTGCCAGCGGCGCCGCGGGTGAGTCACGCTGCAGGGGCAGATGCTGGGGAGGCTGCTGCAGGGGCTGGTGCTGCTGACAGACCGGTGTTGGGTTACAGAGGGAATCGTAACTCCTGTTTCACAACTCCCGGGGTGGGTTTTAAGGCGTTCTCGGCCGCTCCTGCCCCACACTCGGCGCAGCGCGGCCGGCGGCGGAGCAGCCGCAGGGGTGGCAGCGCCAGGGCCGGCCCCGGGGCTCCCCGGGCATCAGGGCACCCGCGGGAGGATATTTGCTGGGTTTCTGCAGGCCAGAAGACCGCGCCAGGGCTGGATGAACATGGTGAGTTACCGACAGCTCTGCCCCATCCCTGCGTGCCAGCCCTTCGCCCCAGGAGGGGGCAGCCAGGACCCCAGGGCTGGGGTCTCTCACAGCCCAGCTCTGCCGGGAGCAGGGCAGGAGCCACGAGACAGCCCAGGCTCAGAAGAGCTGCTGCTCCCTGACCCCCTCAGCACCCAGGCAGGGAACAGCTGTACCCATCTCCACCCCTCCCATGACTGCTGGAGGTGGCACTGGCTGTGCCCATCAGCTCTTGCTCCCACATCTCTGTGCACTAAAAGCAGAGAAGTAAGGCAGCAGCACCTCACAGGAGTGCTCTTGAGGACCAGATGCCCTTCTGGAGTGTCTTATCCACCCCAAGAGGGGGCTGGTTCCCTGGCAACGCCTGGGCAAAAGCCTGGCACCCCTGCCCTCAGCAGGGCACTGCCAGTCCCTCTGCTCAGCACAAGGGACACGCTTGGCTTCCCACAGCGCCTTCTGCAAGCAAGGCCCTGGCCACCAAACCCCAGCCTGGCATGCAGTCCCTCCCTAGCAGGAAGAGGCTTCCCTGGTAGAGGGCAGCCACACATGGCACATCTTGCTGGGCACTTCAAAACCCTTCCCCAGCCATCCCTGGGGACGTCGTCCCCGGCGCGGTGGGGACCTCACCCTCCTGCACGCTGGGACAGCTCCTGCTGCCCTGCAGCCAGGGAGAGAGCCCCAGAGCCAAGCACCCTCTGGGGATGGGCTCTGCAGGGACCGTTAGGATCCTGTTATCCAGGTCATGCCCAGTCCAGCTCTGCGGTGACACAAGAGGTCAGCATGAGGAAGGACCAGCCCCAGGTGCCCTCAGCTGGCTGTGTGCTGGAGGACGTGGGTGGTGTTTGGGAGCAGCAGGCCTGGTGTGACAAAGCTCCCAGGGCTCCTGCATGCACCAGATGGGAGATCCAGCAGCCACCTTCCCCTTCCCATCCTTCCCTCCTGCTCCCAGCAGGTCCCAGACTCCCTGGCACCAGGAGCTGGGCTCCATGCTGCCAGGAGCTGAGCTGAAGCTGGGATGCCCTGGTAGCACTGGAGTGTCCTTACAGGAGCCAGGAAGAGCCAAGGGGCTGTGCAGAGCCCATGGAGGAGCTGGGCACCAGCCACAACTTGCCCATGCTTGGCACTGATGCCAGCTCAGCCCAGCTGTGTGACAAAAGGCCCCAAGCACTTCCTCAGAGGAGCCAGAGGGCTGCTTGCTGGGCACAGCCACATGCCCACAGCACTGCCAGCACTGCCCCTCCTTGTTCCCAGGCTGAGGAGCAGCCAGTGCTGAAGCCACACAGGAGGCTGTGAGGGGGCAGTGGAAGCTGAGCTGGCAGCTCCTGGTGTGAGACCACAAACAATCATTTGGCAAACCCCTGCTGCCAGAGCCCTTGTGCCTGGCTGGACTTGCCCAACCACAGGGACCTGGAGAGGGAGGGCTCTACCACTCCCTCCTACCCAACCTGAAGCTGGAGCTCAGCCTCCCCACAGCCTCCTGGCCTCACCCTGCTGCTGTTCTGCGAGGGGCTGAGCCCCAAGGAGCCTCTGCTCTCGTGTGAGACACCAAACCAACCTCTCCAGCCCAGAGCAAAGCCTGGAGCTCCACAGCCACAGGAGCAAAGGCCTCTCAACCCTGAACCCTTCTGAGCTGTGCACCTGCATCCCTGAGCTCCTTGCAGTGGTTTAAATCTTCCTTACCTCTGCTCCTGCTGGGTAGAAGCCCTGCAAAAAAAAATCATCTCCTCTTACCTCTCCTGCTGGAGTCCAGGAGCAACAGCAGAGGAAAGAGCTTGCTCAGGTCTGGAAGGACACTCGAGGGAGAAGTGTGCTGCCTCCCACCACCCCAGCAAGGCAGGAGAAGACTTTCAAGCTGCAAACTACCAGGAGAGAGCTCGACAGCGTGGTCCAAGCACAGCTGAACAGCAGGGCAGCAGGAATGGACAATCCAAACACCCCCCAGCCCCAGGGGGGGCTCTGGTCCCTGCCCAGCACCAACCCTTCCACCACGAGCAGGGGCAGCGCCCTCAGCAGCGGCTGGAGCAGCTCCCGGGACCTTTCCCGCTGCCGGTGGGCATCTCCCGGAGGGAGGCGGTGACAGCAGAGCGGTTCAGAGGAGACGAGGAGAGACCACTGCCTGGTCCGGCCCCGCCTGCCCGCAGGGCTGTGTTTGCTGCGTGTCCTAGCAGCAGCGCAGCGCAGCCCTGCCTGCCCTGTCCCCACGGGCTGGGCTCCTGCCGCAGCAGCCTCCTCGGGAGCGCTCAGGCTCCGCCGCTCGGTCCCTGACCCCAGGCTGAGCCTGACCTAGGCGGCGCAGCCTTGAGGGCACCTGGATTCGGGCTCAGGGCTTCTTGGCACAAAGGGAAGTGCCACGTTCGCGATGCCTGCGCTTCCCCAGCCTCTGCGGCGCCAGAGCCCGCAGCAAGACAGCACCAACGCAGTTACTGGAGCAACGCTGCTGGTGCCCACGGGAGCGACCCAGCCAGGGACCCCAGGTGGCAGCAGAGCCCTGCGCTGTCACGCCAGGACGTGCCAGTCCCTGCTGCCCCCTCCATGCCCAGCAGCGCTCAAGCAATCCCAGCTGTGGGTTGGGGCAGCCGAGTTCCTGGTGGGCTTCAAGCAAGCCAAGGAGAGGGCAGCCTCCATCCCTGCCCCTCTGGGCTGCGCTGCCCTGCCCAGGGTGATCATGTCAGCAGTGTGATGGGCACGGCAGTTGGCACCAGGAATCACCAGCTGGGCCAGGCTGCCACAGACCTTTCCCACCTGCCAGCCACGTTCCTGGCTAACTGCCTCTCCCCTCTGCTTTGCAGGACCTGGCCTCCGAGCGGCTGAACGGCAGAGGTAATGCCCGCGGGAGCCGGGGGTGCTGCCAGGCTGTGCCAGGCGACGCGGGGCCACGCTCCTCTGTGTTGCAGGTCCCAGCACTCGGCGCAAAGCCTCCCCGGCGCGGGAGTCCTTCAAGCGCATCGGCATCCCCGTCCTGGCGCTGCTGCTCAGCCTCACCTGCCTGCTGATGATCGGCTTCCTGGGTACGGCTCCTCCCCTCCTTCCATGCCTCAGCGAACACCTCCTGGGCCCCAGGGCTCAGCCACCGCCTTGCTGAGCCCCCCAAAGCCAGCCCTGAGCCTGCCCAGCTGAGCTCAGCACCCAGCTCCCCTTTCCCAGCATGACCAGCAGGACAAGGGGGGTTTTCCTCCCCCTCTGCTCTGCCCTGCCGAGACCACAGCTGCAGGATTGTGTCCAGTTCTGAGCTCCCCAGTTCAAGAGGGACAGAGAAATAGCTGAGAGCATCCAATGTAGGCCAGGAGGATGATGAAGGGGCTGAAACAGATGTCTGAGGAGGAAGGGCTGAGAGCCCTGGGGCTGCTGAGCCAGGCAAAGAGCAGCCCCAGAGGGGATCTGATCAATGTTTATAAACACCTGAGGGGTGGGGGGCAAGCAGCAGGGGCCAGGCTCCTTGCAGTGCCCTGTGACAGGACAAGGGGCAGAGGACCCAAACTGGAACCCAGGAGGTTCCACCTCAACATGAGGAGAAACTTCCTTGGTGTGAGGCTGCTGGAGCCTGGAGCAGGCTGCCCAGAGAGGTTGTGCAGCCTCCTGCTCTGGAGGCTTTCCAGCCCCAGCTGGCTGTGTTCTGTGTGCCCTGCCCTGGGTGCTGCTGCTCTGGCAGGGGGCTTGGAGTGGATGATCCCTGGAGGTCCCTTCCAACCCCTCCCATTCTGTGACCCCCTCCAGTCAAGCTCTACCTGGACTACCACTACTTCTTCTGCAAGCAGCCCCTGAAGCTGGTGAGGCTGCAGCAGGTGTGTGATGGGCAGCTGGACTGCCTGCACGGCGAGGATGAGGCCAACTGCCCCCAGTGGGTCCCTCAGGGGCCACCAGCTGAGGGTGAGTCCAGGACCCCCTGCTGGAGCTGTGCAGGGGCTGGGAGCTGTGCAGGGGCTGGGAGCTGCAGCAAGCCTCTGCCTGCTGAAGCCTTTGTGTCCCTCCCCAGCTCGTGTCTCCAAAGACAGATCCATCCTGCAGGTGCTCAACAGGAACACTGGAGCCTGGTCCTGCATCTGCTATGACCACTTCAACCTGGGGCTGGCAAAAGCAGCCTGTGAGCAGATGGGCTACAGGAGGTACCAGGCTGCTTCCTCCACACCTCTAACACCTTCTCATCCATCCCTCCCTCCCCCTCCCACCTTCTCCATCCTGTTTTACATCCATCCCCCTCCAACCTTATCCATCCATCCATCCATCCATCCCCCTCCAACCTTCTCCATCCCTCCCTCCCTCTCTCCCCTCTCCCATCAGAGCTCTCTCCAGGCCAGGCTCTGGTTATTTATGAGGCACTCAGAGCTCTGCACTAATGCTTTTGGTCCGGCCCCACCACACAGAGCACTCTGTGTCCCTCAGAGCTGGCTGCTCTCGGTGCTAGATGCCCTGGCAGCCTCCCGTGTCAGCACAGCCCTGTGCCCATTGTCTCTCACTCTGTCCCCAGCCCAGGGGCACCCTGCCCTGCTCCTGCTGCTTGGCCAGGGCAGGTGCCAGGGAGAAGGAGGGCTCTGGTGTCTGAGCCCTGATTGGAACCCCAACAGAGCCCAAGGTGGCACTTTCCAGCCCCAGAACTCAAGGACAAAGGCTCTAAGCCCCAGCCTCAAATGTCACAAGAGGTCACTGCAGTGACGCCCCTGAGGCCCCCCCCGGGTGCCTGCAGCTCCCTGAACAGCAGGGGGTAGCCTCCCTTCCCTCAGCCCCCAGTGCCCCGCTGGCAGCACGCCTGGCACTGTGCCCCCCCAGGGTGGCCCTGCTGACTGTGCCCTCCTGTCCCTCAGCACCCCAACTTTCCGGGAGGAGGAGGTGGGCACAGGGCAGCCCCTGCCTCCCCGAGAGCTTGTGCTGACCAACGGCAGCCTGCAGATGCCTGAGCCAGGCAGGTGAGTGCTGGGGCTCTGCAGGGTCCTCCCCGTGCCCTGAGTCCTGCCAGACCTGGCCACAGCTCTCCCTCCCCCCTCCAGGAAATGCCTCTCTGGAAAGGCTGTTTCCCTCTTCTGCTCCAGTGAGTACCACGCTGCCCTCTGTACCTTGTGAGGGTCTCACGCTGCTGCAGCTCCTCCTTGCTGGCACGGCCCCTCGGGGCTGCGCTCTGCCCCCAGGAGCTCAGCTCTGCCCCCAGGAGCTCCGCTCCGCCCCGAGCCCTGCTCCTCCCCACCCTGGTTCTCATCAGAGCAATTGGCTTCCCCTGCTGCTTATGAAGGCAGCACAAACCTCCCTGAAAGGAGGCACCCAAGGCAGTTGTCCCAAGCAGCTGCCTGGGTGGGTCTTATTTAGCTGATGAATTGCCTCTCTTAGTGGCCCTGGCGGGCTGCAGAAGTCAAAGGGACACTGGCACAGGCTGCCCAGGGAGGCTGTGGATGTGCCCTCCCTGGAGGTGCTCAGGGCCAGGCTGGATGAGACCTTGAGCAGCCTGGGCTGGTGGGAGGTGTCCCTGCCCATGGCAGGGGGCTGGGACTGGGTGATCTTGAAGGTCTCTTTCAACCCAACCCATTCCATGAACCTGTGAACCACTTTGAGCAAGCCTGAGAATGGTTTAGCTTGGAAGGGACCTTAAAGATCATCCAATTGCAACCCCCCCTGGGCACACACACCACAGAAGTGCCAGGGGGTGCCAAGGGTGCCACGAAGAGGGGGTGTGGGCAGTGTCACCGGGAGGGGGATGAAGCACCTGGGGGGCGTGGGAGCCTCTGCCCCCCACACCCGAGGCCGGAGGACAGGGCAGGAGCTGTGCTGCTGATGTGCTGCTGATGTGCTGCTGATGTGCTGCTGATGTGCTGCTGTGCCTCTGCCCGGCAGGAGGCTGTGGGGAGAGCGTGAGGACCCCCCGCGTGCTGGGGGGCACCCCGGCTGCCATCGAGGCCTGGCCCTGGCAGGTCAGCCTGCAGTACAGGAAGGAGCACATCTGTGCAGGCAGCATCATCGACCCCAGCTGGGTGCTGACAGCAGCACACTGCTTCAAGTGAGTGCCACCTGCCTGCTCAGCTGGCACCTGTGTGCCAGGGCTGCTGAGGGTCCCCCAGGCCTTTGGGGCTAAGGTGCTCAGCTCTGCTCCAGTGAGCTGTGCCCAGCTCTGGCATCTCCAACACAAGAGGGACAGGGACCTGCTGGAGTGGGTCCAGAGGAGGCCACAGAGATGATCAGAGGGCTGGAGAAGCTCTGCCATGGGGACAGGCTGGGAGAGTTGGGGCTGCACAGCCTGGAGAGGAGAAGGCTGCAGGGAGAGCTCAGAGCTGCAGCTCAGGGTCTGCAGGGAGCTGCAGGCAGGCTGGGGAGGGACTGCTCAGCAGGGCTGGGGGTGGCAGGAGCAGGAGCAAGGCTTTGAGACTGGAGCAGGGCAGAGGTAGGTTGGGCACCAGGAGGAAGCTCTGCACAGGGAGGCTGGGGAGACACTGGCACAGGCTGCCCAGGGAGGTGGCTGAGGCTCCATCCCTGGAGCCCTTCAGGCTCAGCCTGGCTGTGTCCCTGTGCAGCCTGCTCTGGCTGGAGCTCTCCCTGCTGCCTGCAGGGGGTGGGGGGTGGCCGAGATGCCCTTTGAGGCTCCCTTCCAGCCTGATGCCATCTGTGAAGCTGTGAGCCCTCAAAGCCTGAGCAGGGCAGGCTGCAGGCACAGCCCCAGAGGGTGAGGGAGGGCAGCAGTGCCAGAGGTGTCTGTGCACAGGAACAACCCCATCATCCAGAGCTGGAGAGTCAAGGCTGGCTCCAACCTGCTCTCGGGCACTGCCACCCTGGCTGTGGAGAAGGTTTTCCTGGCCCAGGCGACTCCTGCGTCCCCCAGGGACAATGACATCGCCCTGGTGAAGCTGCACTCCCCCCTGCGGCTCTCAGGTGAGCTCTGGCACCGACCTGCCCCCCGCAGCCCCTCCTGGCGGCGCTGAGAGCTGGGCTGGGGGAGCTGCGCCCCGGCCGGCAGCGCTCGGTGGGCACCAAGTGGCTGTGCCTGGGCTGCCTTCCTGAAGGGGCAGGGGGGAGTTGGCACACGGCCCCAGCGAGGGGCACCTGCCCCCCCAGCCCCCCCAGGCACCTCCTGCACCTCACCTCTCCTGAGCAGACAGCTGCAGGCCCATCTGCCTGCCCTACTTCGACGAGGAGCTGGTGCCAGGCACACCCCTGTGGGTGATAGGCTGGGGCTACATGCAGCAGCACGGTGAGTGGGAGGGCACGGGGGTGGGCACCACGCCTGGGTGAGGCCAGGGCAGAGCCCCCCCAGCGCTGCTGGTGGGAGGGGATGGGCTCCCTGCTCGCCTAGGGCTGCTGGGGAGCCTCTCTGAGCAGCCACGTCTGCGCAGGCAAGCTGTCAGACACCCTGCAGCAGGCAGAGGTGAGGCTGATCGATAAGGAGAGCTGCAACCTGGCTGCCTACCACGGGGCTGTCACCCAGAGGATGCTGTGTGCTGGCCTGCCCCAGGGAGGGGTGGACACCTGCCAGGTGAGGGCTGGGCTGGGGCCCACCGACCAGTGACTGTCAAGTCTGGGGAGGAGCAGCTGAGGGAGCTGGAGGTGTTTAGTGGGGAGGAGAGGAGGCTGAGGGAGACCTCATTGCTCTCTGCAGCTCCCTGGGAGGAGGCTGCAGGGAGCTGGGGGTTGGGCTCTTCCTGTCCCCAGTCTCAGGTGACAGAAGGAGAGGAAATGGCCTGGAATGTGCCAGGGGAGGGACAGGTTGGAGATGAGGAAAAGCTTCTTTGCTACCAGAGTGGTCAGGGACTGGCAGAGGCTGCCCAGGGAGGTGGTGGAGTCCCCATCCCTGGAGGGGTTCCAGAGCTCTGTGTCCATGGCACCAGGGGCCATGGTTTGGTGGCCAGGGTGGTGCTGGGTCGCTGCCTGGCTGCCCTCAGAGGGCTTTGCCAACCCAAACCACTTCTGTGATCCCACAGAGGAGCCTCTGGGGCTGGCTGTGAGCTGTGGCAGTGGGCACTGAGCTGAGGGCTCCTCAGCCCCTCCTCAGAGGCTCTGTCCTTGGCAGGGGGACAGCGGAGGGCCCCTGCTCTACCTGGGGGGGCACTGGCAGGTGGTGGGCATCGTCAGCTGGGGCCAGGGCTGCGGCACCCCCAGCAACCCTGGCGTCTACACCAGCGTCCGCGGCTACCTCGACTGGATCTACAGCGTCCGGAGGGTCAGTGCCGGCTGCTCCACCACACAGGTTTTGGGGGGCAGTGGGGAAGGGCTGGGGCAACCCCTTGGCAGCTCCACACAGAGGGCAAATCACTCTGGTGGCTGCGGGGGTGGGCACTGCAGGCAGGCAGCCCCCTCGGGCGGGTTCCTGAAGGACGTGGCTGCGTTCTCCCCCTGCCGGTGTTTGCCCTCTCGAAGTTTGGCACTTCTTCTCTCTCTCCTTCCAGTCAGAGCTCTGAGGCCTGCTGGGACAGGTCCCTCCTCTCTCCCCGAGCTCCCTCCCCGTCCCTCAGCACTTGGCCCCCTCAGCCCTGGCAGCAGCTGGGGAGTGGATCTCCAGCGGCGGAAGGCGAGCGGTGCCTCGGGAACCCTGCCCGGAGAGCTGGGATGTGATGCACCAGAGGCCAGCCAAGGGCCAGAGGGCAGCTGGGGGGTGTTGGCCACTGACACCACGGGGGAAGCTGAGCAGCTCCAGCTCCCTTCCGGAGAAGGATTAACTTCTTGTCCTGTGCTGCCCCCGCGGCGGCAGGAAGGCTCCTGGGGGGCTGAGCCGCTGCGCGGTCCCTGCCGCGGCACAGGCGGGGAGGAGCTCGCATTAAACCAAACCGCTTGGTTGCTGTTTGTTTTTTCAGGCAGCCTCGGGAGGCTTTGTCCCTCTTGCTGGCGGGGGTGTCTGTCACTGTGCCCCCCAGGCTGTGCCCCAGCAAGAGGCAGGGACCCTTGCTGGCTCTCACGGACAAGGAGCTGCTGCACACCCAAGTGCTGCACGGAGCTCAGGCAATCGGTCAGACAAGCTGCTGGGGTCGGCTTAAAGGACTGGAAGCAAAGGAGGAGGTTAGGCAGGATGTTAAAATTGACTGGAATTGACTTTCCCTCCCCTGACCTCAGCCTCAGGAGAAGGGGAGAGCGGGGGGGGGGGGGCTGGTCTCCTCCCGGCTATCAGGTGATAGGATGAGAGGAAATGGCCTGAAGTTGTGCCAGGGAAGGCTTAGGTTGGAGAGGAGGAACAATCTCTGTGCTGCCAGAGACTGGCAGAGGCTGCCCAGGGAGGTGGTGGAGTCCCCATGCCTGGAGGGGCTGCAGAGAGCTGTGGCCGTGGCACCGGGGGCCATGGTGTGGGGGCCAGGGAGGGATTGGGCTGCTGCTTGGACCTCAGATCTTGGAGTCAGCTCTCTGCTGCTGTGGGCAGAGGCAGGGCCCACGCTGAGCCTGAGCAGGCAGCCACAGGGAGTGTCTCTAGTAAACGTCAACTTTATTGGATCCAAGGCAAAGCTAAGGAAACCTCTGCGGTGCAAAGATGTGCTGGAGGGCAGCGCACAGCCCGGGCCCCACCCCCGCCGCCTGCCCCCACTTATCTCCTAGGTGCAGGTACTGGATGCTCACACACAGGCGTGTCTGTCACACCACACACCTCCCCAGGGCCTTCTCCCCCTGCACACCCCAGAAAACCCCTTCAGACCCCTCCCCACCCCCTTGTGCCAGCCCCCTGCCCTCACAAGTGCGGTGCCAGCCCCCGGTGCTTGGCACAGCACCCACACACAGAGGGCCCTGGGGTCACAGCTGCAGAGGCTGCTCCTGGTGACTCCTCCCAGCAGCCTGAGGAGCAAAACATGCAGCATTGCAGATCCTGGGGTAAGTGGCCTCGTGGCCAGAGACCAGCTAAAAAAGGCCAACAGCTTAGGACAGCTACAAAGAGGCCTCTGGGAGTCCCTTCCTCCCCTCGCTGTCTGCTCCCACTGGAGGGCTCCTCCAAGGATGGGCTGGGGGGGAAGGTTCTCCTGGGGCCAGAGGGAGGTCTCACACCTTCCTGCCCGGTCTCACCACGGCCATGGCATGGTCACAGCCCCCTGCAGCTACAGAGGAGGTGCTTCAGAGTGCCCCAGGGCCTCGGAGCACTTTGCCAAGTGATGCAGGGAGCCTCACCCCTCCTGTGAGGTAGCTCAGGTTTGCTGTCCCCATGTGGCAGAGGGGGGCACAGAGACCTCAGGTGAGGGTCCCAGGGATCCTCAGAGAGGGGACCAGGATCCCAGGGACCTGGTTCCTGCTTGCCCATCTAACCAGCAGCCAAGGAAACCAGCGTGGAGCCAGGTGCCCACACCCCTCTCCTGCCCAGTGGCATGGCCCAGCTCCAGCTGGTGCCCCTGAGCCTTGGCAAGGTGCTCTCCATCCTGGGCAAGTGGGGTCTGAGCTCTCCTACCACAGCCTCCACAGAAGGCAGCACTGAATCTCACCTTGTTTTGCCTTGGCCACCAAGTCCTTGCCTACCTTCTGCTCTGGCAGCTTTGCCAGGCTGAGAGCCCCTGCAAGAGGGAGGTCAGGGCCCAGCCTGGGCTCCCAGCCTCGAGTGGGGATGGGGAGCTGCCTGTCCTGCAGCCTCACTGCCACACACTCACAGACAGAGGAGGATCAGGGAGTGAACCTCATTGTAAAGGACATCACCAACCTCAGCCACAGAGCAGCTCAGGCTCTGGGCTGCCCCAGTGCCCCCTGCAGCACCCTTCACACAGCCCTCTGGCTCTCTGTGGCACCCCTCCTCCGAGGGGCTCCAAGCACTTTCCAGACATCAGCCTCACAACCCCACTGTGAGGTAGAGCAGAATTATTATCCCCTTTTACAGAGGGGGAAACTGAGGCATGGAGAGGCAGAGCGACTTGCCCAAGGTCACCCAGCGGGCCAGTGGCAGGCCCGGGAGCAGGCTGGCACTGCCCTGGCACAGCTCCCCTCGCCAGGGCTCCCTCCCTGCATCCCAGAGGGGTGCCACCCTGCTCCTGGGGGGAGAGGGAAGCACAAGCTGCTGCTTTCCCACGGGAGCCCAAGGTTAGAGATGTTGGTGCAGCGAGCTCGGCCTTGGTGAGCTGGCACAGGCAGCAGCTCTGCTCTGAGTGCCAGGCTCTCAGAGGGGAGGAGCAGGAGCAGCAGCAGCACAAGCCCAGGGAGTACCTCCCCTGAGGGCTGGCTCGGGGGGAAAGCTCTCCCCTGTCCCTGTGCAGGGGCAAAGGGAAGGTAAAGCAGGGAGCATCACCCTGCCACAGGCCAGCAGCGATCCCGGGCCGTGCCAGCCCTGGCACGGGGGCAACTGAGGCACCTCGGGGCCAGCCCGCCCACAGGAGGCTGGCACCCAGCTCCGCTGGGACAGGGTGGCAGCCCTGACTGGCACCGACTGGCCTCGTGGTTCTCAGGGGTGCTTCAGAGGAGAGCTGAAGCCCAGCCCCGCCACAGCAGCCCTGCTCGCTGCCTTCCTCCCACGCCGTGAGGATGACAGCAAGGCAGCAGCCTCCACCTCTGCCCTGAGCTCCACTGCCCCACGACCCCCCTGCAGCAGACAGGCAGCCCCTGCCCGCCCCAGCGCAGCACCGCCAAAGCCAGACAGGGATCCCCAAGCTCCTCACAGCCTCTGACCCCCAGACCACCCCCCGGGAGCATCACACACGCGGCACAGCACCCACCTGGCTGCAGACCGGGCACCCAGCACCCTTCCTGCCCTGGCTCAGAGCGGAGCAGGCAGCTCCCCCTGCGCCAGCAGCCTCCCGGTCCGAGCCCACCGGCAGCTCCCAGTCCCCGCGGCAGCCGAAGCCTGTCCCCAGAAGCAGTGCAGGTTGCAGGCACGTGTGTCGTAGAAACATGTCTCAAGCGTTGGCAGTCCAGAAAGGAAAGGAAAGGGCAAGGTTTGTGCCCCTGCCCAGCCTCCCCCGCCGCCGGGCGGGCGCGGGCAGGGGGTGCCACTGCTTCATGCCTTCGGTGGTGCTTTTTGCTCTGCCTTGGAGCCGGCCAAGCCGTTCTCGGTGTTGTCGTTCCCCGACGAGCTCACCAGACATTCCTTCCTGGGGGAGGAGCACAGGGCCAGCTGACAGACCCCCAGCCCCCACCACCCTCCAGCCCCTCTCACCGCCGCCCCCGGCGCCGCGGGACCGCTCGCCAAAGGGTGCCGGGGCTGCCGCCCGCACTCACTTCCCATCCTGGGTCTTCTTGATGATGAAGAGCACAACCCTCTTGATGAGCATGAAGAGGATGAGGAGGCCGATGAGCCCCCCCACCACGCCCACGATGATGAGGGTCACAGTGTTGTCTGTCTCCACCACTGCGGGAGAGAAGGTGCTGAGGGGCCCCGGGAGGGGGGCAGCTGCGAGGCTCCTCCAGGAGAACAGGGACCCCCTCCACCAGCGACACAAGGCTGGGACTTGCCCTTCTAGGATGCCAACTGCCTCCAAGAACCAGAGGGAAGGGACCTCTGGAGCTCATCCAGTCCAACCCCCTGCCACAGCAGGGCACCCAGGGCAGGGCACACAGCAACACATCCGGGGGGGATTGAATGTCTCCAGAGCTGGAGACTCCACCACCTCTCTGGGCAGCCTGCCCCAGGGCTCTGCCACCCTCATGGTGCAGAAGTTCCTCCTCCTGTTTAGAAGGAACTTCCTCTGTTCAAGTTTGTGCCAATAACCTCTTGTCCTGTCCCTGGGCACCACTGAGAGGAGTCTGGCCCCATCCTCCTGACACCCCCACCCACCCTTAGATAGTTGAAAGCATTCATAAGAGCCTCCCCTCAGCCTCCTCTTCCTCAGGTTAACCATCCCCAGCCCTCAGCCTCTCCCCTCACATGAGAGCTGTTCCAGAGCCCTCAGCCCTGGGCACTCAGTTCAGGGCCACACCTGGGAGCCGAGGAGGGGTCAGTGCCTGCACCCCCAGTGCCTGTACCCCCACACTTACTCTTCTGGACCACGGTGAGGAAGATGGTGGCATTGTGCTGGGCGTTCTTCTCCTTGGGGTTCTTGACGTGGCAGGTGTACTTGCCAGCATCACTGAACTCCACACTGTTCAGCACGATGGAGATGTTGTTGTCCTTCCCCGTGGTGGAGCCCACGAACTCCACCCGTGGGTTGCTGGTCACCACCGTGGGCTCGGAGGCTTTGCTCTTGATCTTGCCTTGGTAAATCTGCAGGGGGAGGGGGGGAGGTCGGGCGTGGGCTCAGCCAGGCTCCCTACCGCCCCCAGGTGAGGGAAAGCTCCCAGGGGTCCTGCCCCAGCTCTGCACACACAGCCAAGTGTCCCAGCACACCCCAGCATGGCCATGGAAGGGCAGCTGAAGCAACGGGGCCAAGCTGCCTTGCCCTGCAGCAAGGGTGCAGACCACACAAAAGACAGAAGCACCCCAGGGCACGGAGGGTTCCCTTGCTCCAGGGCCACCCAGGGCTGGCCAGCATGCAGGGACAGACCTGCTCCAGCCCAGCCCTGCTGCTAAGGAGCTGAAGAGCAGAATATGCCCAGCAGGAAGCGAAGGGATGCAGAGCCTTTTGGATTTGAGAGCCAGGGCAGGAGGAGGAAAGGAAGCAGCTTTGGGCCCGGGTGCAGACTTGCAGCTGATCACTTTATGATCAACTTAGGCACAGAAATGAGCCTGTGGGCAGCAGGACATCCAGGCCAGCTTTGTGCCAAAGGCACAGAGGTGTCAGGGAATCCCCCTGCTTGCACAGCCCCATCCCCTGGGAGCTGGAGATGCTCAGAGGGATGGGATCTCTGTGAGAGGAGAGAGGGAACTCTCTGGGAGCCACAGTGCTGGTTCCCAGCAGGAAAACACAAAAGGACCTGCCAGGAAAACAGGCAAGGCCCAGAGAGCCACCCACCAGCTCTGTGGAGTTGAAATACCAGGTGAAGACCAGGTCCTGGAAGCCAATGCAGGTGGTGAAGGTGCAGGGCAGCAGGACATTGGAGCTGTTCAGAGCCATCACTGTGTTGGTCTTCCCCACAGACACCTCCAAGGCCAAGGCGACGGCGACGACCTGCAGACCTGGCAGGGAGAGGGGAGGAGAGTGAGGACACAGCCCCAGCATGCAGCCCAGCCTGCTCCTTCCTGGGGTGGGATGGGATGGGATGCAGCCCAGGCTGCTGCAGGGCTCTGCTGGGGCCGATGGGGCAGAGAGAAGAAGGTTCTGCATGAGGGATCATGGCCCTGGGGCACCCCCTGCCATGGGGATCCCACCCCAGGGAGCATGTTCCAGCTCCTGCTCCTGGCTCCACCAGGGACTCACAGCATCCTCATCCCCCTCACAGCCTCAGCCCAGGGAGCATGAGCTGAGCTTTGCCTCCCTCCCATGGGAGTTGGTTACCCCTTGTCCCCTCGGGCATGGCACACACCGGTGCCCAACCCCAGGACGGCTTGGCAGAGCCAAGGGACCCACTCCAGGAGGAAGGGCAGGGGCCGGCTGGCACCCACAGAGCCAGCTTGGATTCAAAGGGAGCCATAATATCACCACGGCTAAAGTATGCAAATGAAAGCCCTGATTTGCATGTTATCCACAAGGCCTTCAGCTCAGCCTTAAAGGGGGGGGTGGGAGAAAAAAGCCCAAAGCAGAGCAGAGCTCTCTGTTCTTCAAGCAGGGAGCTGGAGCACTAATTAGCACTGCTGTCCTGGACAGCTGCCACTCCACTGTCCCCCAGCCCAGCCAAGGTCCTTGAAGCCCTGTGAGGGCCTGGGAAGCAGCACCCCTCACCCTGCCTGGCAGAGAGCTCCTCTCCTGCTGTAGCTGACAGATGACCTTCAAACCACAGGAGGTGGCTCTCCTGCTCCTCTCCTCCCTGGCAGCAGGGAGGGGAGCATGGGGGAGCAGGTACAAGCCTGGTGGCAGGAGCCATGGCTGTGCCTGGGGTCCGACAGTGGGGCCTGGCAATGCACCCCAGTGCAGCAGGCTGAGCCAGCAGTGTCCACACAAACCCTCCTTGGGGGGCACAGGAATGGTTTTGCTCCAGGCCAGCCCCAGCAGCCCCACTCCCCATCACACCAGGCTGCTGCCTCCCATCATGTGGTATGGATTGGGTTGGAAGGGACCTTAAAGGTCATCCAGCTCCAGCCCCCCTGCCAGGGGCAGGGACACCTCCCACCAGCCCAGGTTGCTCAGAGCCACATCCAGCCTGGCCCTGAACACCTCCAGGGAGGAGGCAGCCACAGCCTGTGCCTGGGCAGCCTGTGCCAGAGTCTCCCCAGCCTCACTGGAAAGAATTTCTTCCTCATCTCCAGCCTCAATCTGCCCTCCTCAAGCTTCAATCCATTCCCCCTCATCCTATCACAACAAACCCAGGACAGGACACAACCCAGCCAAGCACTCTGTCCCCTGTCCCCCCACCAAGGGGACCCAGCACTCCCTCCACAGCTTTGCTCTGGCAGCCCAAAGAGAGGGGGCACAGCTCTCCCACACAGCTTCAAACTCCTTGCCCTGGGCTCTCCTCTGGCTGCAGCCTCCTCAGCTGCTGATTTATTCTCCCACTCAAGCCGGCGCTAACAGCTCCCCAGGCACGTCGCAGCCCAAGCCAAGCCCAGAGCCCTGCATCCTGGGCTTCGGGCCCTGCTGCAGTGCTGCATCGCAGGCACTGCAGGGAAGGAGTTATTTAACTTCACAAAGAAGCTCTTCCCATTTGCCTGAGAGGCTTGAGCTAACGTCACGGGAGCAGGTCCCCGCCAGATGGAGGTCTCCTGCTGCAGTTTGTCAGGCTCGGAGGCTGGCCCCGGCGAGGCTTACAAAGGGAACTTCACACGGGCAGGAGCGCCCCGGGGGGATCGTGCTGCTACCCGGAGTAAGCAGAGGGCTGCCTGGCCCTGCAGGTATGGCTGAGTGGGCAGGGAGCTGCAAGGGGAGAGCCGCTGCCAGCAGGGACCATCCCCTGCAGTCTGTGACACTCCTGATCCTGTCTGCCACCACGAGCAGCTCAGGAACGTAGCCTGGCTTGAACGTGGGGGGTGGGCGGGGGCTGAGCTCGCTCCTGCCGGGCTGTGGGCTCAGGAAGGCAGAACTGCTGTGTCAGCACTAAATAAAGCACACAAACCACGCTGGCAGCTGACTGCCTGAACCTGCCACACCAGCTGCCAACGACACTTATCCAGATGCCCAAACCTGCCTCACTTTGCACCCCCCAGGGCCTCAACCTCCAGGGCGTGGGGCAAGCCCCTCTGGGGGCTTCAGGCACAAGGTTACCCCAAGGGACTGGGAAGGGCATCTGGGAGCAGCCACTCCTGCTGCTGCCAGAGCCTTGGCTGTCTGCTCCTTGCTCTTGCAGAGAGTGAGCTCCTCGAGGAGGGGTCCCAGAGCCAGGCAGCTCAACGTGCAGCAGTGCTGCATCTGCAGCCCAGGACCCAAGCCCAGCCCAAGCAGCAAGAGACCCCCAGGCCAGCCCAGAGCAAGCCTTTCCCCCGTGGGGTGCTGGCAGCCCCCTGCTTTTGCTGCAGCCCGTCAGGAAGGCAGCCTGGGAACCTGGGTGCTAATGGAAAGGGTGCACAGGATAGACCCCAAGAGCCACAGGGCACCTCCACCACCTGCGAGGAAGCTTCTCTGTACAAACTCTCATTGCCCAGAAACACCACCACGACCTCCTGGCACAGCCAGCCAGCCATGCCTGGCAGAGTGGGCAGGAGGAGCCCCCTGGCCATCCTGGGACACATGGGCCTCACCCCTCCTGTGGGTACCGATGGCAGAAGGTGTGTGGCAGCTCCTGGGTGCTGCCAGGAGCCCAGTGCCACTCCCTGGACAGCACAGCATGCCTGGAAGATGCAGAGACCTGCCCCAGCACTTTCCCACCTCCAGGCTCCCAAGCCCTGCCTCAGCGACCTGTGGGACCAGGTTCCCAACTCCACAGCCTGCACCCCAGACCCGCAGTGCCCCTGGGGCTCTCCTACCACCCCAGTGCCAGCCCCATGCCACAGGTAGCCCACGCTGCATCGTTCTGCACCCAGATCCTGCAGGGAGCCAGGTACTTACATGTCTTCTCGTGTCTCCAGCTCCCTTAAAACACACTTAAGAACTATGCCCTCTAAAGCACGTCCCGGGGGGAGCTTCCTCACAGCCAGAGCTGCAGAGGCAGCAGGTTCCAGGCTCGCCGTGCCCGCTGGCACAGGAACGACCAACACGAGCAGGAAGGAGTGCGGCAGGTGCGTGAGGGCTGATGCAGGTGGTTGGAAGCAGCTCCAGGCGTGGCAGGAGGGACGGGCTGGCCGCAAGCCCCTTCCTCCACCCTGCAGCTCGGGGGGGAGTCTCAGGCAGGGCCGGGCACGGGGCTGGGCATCATGCTGCAAGCAGCAGCCCCGCAGCGAGGGCTCGTCCCCGGGGAGAAGCGCATGCGATGGTTGCCGGACGGAACGAGCCGTAAGGAGGACGACCTGTGGGTGCCGGCGGCCGCGCCGAAGCCGTGCATGGCTGCCCCACGCCTGCTCCCCGCTTCCCCTGCGCGGGCAGCCGAGGGCCCCGCTCGCAGCGCCGGGCAAAGCGGGGGTGCAGCCGCAGCAGCGCTCCCGGAGGGCAGCTCGGGCGACGGCAGAACCGCTGCGGGCAGGGCAGGGGCTGGAGAGCGCTTCGGAGTCCGCTCGAAGTCACCTTGGACAAGTCACTTATCCTCAGTGCTTCGGGGCTGCAGAGCAGAGAGAGCCTCATCAGCGCCGGGAGCCCCCCCCGCCCCGAGCGCTGCCCGGGGCCGCCGCGGTGCGGGGTGCGGAGCAGCCGAGCGCCAAGCGGGGGTCACCGCGCCTCGGGGCGGGGGGCTACTGGAAGCCGGGGGCGGCCCCACGACCACCCCGCACACCGGGCTGCCGGGAGAGCCGGGGGTGGGCAGCAGGCCGGCGGCGGTGCCCGGGGCAGAGCGGGTCCCCGGTGCCCCCCCGGCTGTCCGGTGCCTCCCACCGCGCCCCTTACCCAGCAGCGCGGCCAGCAGGCGCGGAGCGGGGCGGCGACGGGCGGGGGGCGAGCCCGGGGCCATGGCTGCGCTGCGGGGCGCTGCGGGGCGCTGCGGTCCGCTCCGCTCCGTGCTGGCCCGCAGCCGCCCGGCTCTGGCCGCCCCCGCCGAGGGCGAGCAGAGCCGGGCGGGGCCGTGCCGGGCGGGGCCGCGCTGAGCCCTCCCCCGCGCTGCTCCGCGCATTCCCGCACCTCCCTCCCTCCCTCCAGCCCCCGGGGGTGCCCCTTTTTCTCTCTCCACACGGCGGAGGTGCTGGGCTGGGGGCCACAGGGTGGGCTGGGGGAGCACAGGTTGGTGACTTCCCTAAGGACAACTGCAGGGGCTGGAGCTGGGGATCAGATTCTGCTCAGTGTAGCTGAGCAGGGTGATCCCCCGGGGCTCCCTGCCCCCTCCCAGCACCTCCCTGTCCCCTCCCACCCCCCAGCAGAGAGCTGTGCAGATGGGCAGGGGGGCACGGGGCACGGCTCTAATGGGCAAGGCTGCAGCAGGCTGCACCTGGCGCCAATGGCAGCTCTGAAATCGGATTTTGCTCACCGTGAGATGGTTCTGGGACAGCTGGCTGCACACAAGTTCACATCTCGGCAACCTTTTCCCCACCAGCACATCCATTAGCCCCGACCTCAGCAGACCACAGCCCAGGGGCTGGGTGGTAGGGGCCCTCCTAATGGAGGCCTCTGGTGATGTGGTGGCCAAAGATAGAGCTGTGCCCTTGTGCCCAGCTCCATTAGGCTGCCAGCCCCCGGTGCTGAGCAGCAGCTTGCTGGAGGTGACGCATCCCCAGCAGGGGCTGGGTGGGATGGGGGAGGGGATGATGACCTGCTCGTGGGGCAGGAGCAGCACTGAGCCTTCCTCCGGGCTGGCACAAGGCACAGGTCCCAGCACAGCTCCTGCCAGCAGCCAGAGGAGGCTGCACCTCCCTTGCTGGTACAGAGCTACAGCACCACCTTCCCGACCAGGGCTGCTGCTTCTCGGCTGTGAGAGCAGCTAATCCACAGGGATTTTGTGTCCGGGGTGCCTCTGCCTGCCAGCTCCAGGGCACCTTGAGGCACTCCTCACCCCCACTCCAGGGCACCTTGAGACACTCCTCGCCCCCACTCCAGCTCCCTTTGCAGCTTGCTTGCCTTCTCACCTGGCCAGAAGTGTGAAGCAGGAGGAAAGATGGAGAGCAGGAGGCTTTGCAGGGCACGGGGACATCCCAGGGGATCCTGAGAAGATGCCAGCAGTGCCTGTGGGCTGTGGAATTTGGGCTGCAGAGCTGGCAGCAGAGACAGGAAAAGTACAGGCGGAGCAGGCTGGGCAGCGCTGGCAGCCGGTGCTGCAGGAGCAGCCGGGGAGAGTATTGCTGATGCAGCAGGAGGTGTCTGGGGGGAGCAGCTGTGATGGATACGGCTGGGGGATGGACACCGCCAGGTAATGGATACAGAAAGGTGATGGACACGGCTCGGTGATGGACACGGCCAGGTGATGGTTACAGCTGGGTGAGCAGAGCTGCAGGCGCTGGCGGCCAGGCAGGAGGTGTGCTGAGGCAGGAGGAGGAGCGCTGCCTCTGCTGGAGCCTTGCTAATTGTGTGGGGGTGGCACACCTCTGAGTTGCAGCTCAGCGGAGAGGTCCGGAGGGGGGGAGGGAGGGACGCCTGCCAGCCCTGCAAGGCAGCGTGGTGGCTGCTAGGGCCGCGGTCACAGGGGCTGAAGTGAGGGGGCAGCTGAGGTCGAGTCTGGACCCTCCAGCATCCAGCAAGCAGGACCAGAGGGACCTGCAACAGTGGCACCCATGCCCTGCTGCGGGGAAAAGCCATCACGTGTGGACTCCTTCCTGGGATGCTCAGGTGTCTGCCAACTTTGCTTCCGAGCAGGTGAGTAAAGTTGGGGGCAGCCACTCTCTCCCCCTGCTGAGCATCCCCGCAGAGGCTGTGCTGCCTGCTCCTGCTGCCCCCCACTCCCCCCCGGGCCAGCCCTGCCCTCCTGGCCCTGCTGCCCCGGGGCTCGGAACGGGGGCTGCCTGTCCCGGGGACCTGATGGAGCTGTCACACTTGGCAGCTCTGCCTGGTCTCGGCTGACTGAACTGGTGAGACATCTGCTGCTGCTCTGCTCTCCCATAGCCCAGCCTGGGTGAGCTGTGTGTGCCCTGGCAAGGGAAGGGCACCCTCGGCAGCTGGCCTCGGGCTTTCGGCGTGGTGCTGCGATGCCCAGCATGGCACCCGGGATTGTGTGGCTCAGCGGAAACTCCTTCTGCTGAGCCCAGCACAAGGCTGCTGTGTCTGGTTTCAGGCAAGGTGAGCACCCTCTGCTCGGGCATTGTCACCTCCCAGGGGACAGGAAGAAGGGCTCAGCTGCGCTGCCAGCTGGCCTGGAGCCTGCCAAGAGGGTCACAGTGGCTGCCAGACCCCTGTGTAGCCCTCAGCTGGCACTTACAGAGCTGGGAGGGTTAAAGTGCCAGGCTGCCCCCAAGGAGGGCTCCTGCTCCCCCCTCCACGTGGGGATGGAGCCAGCAGGGCAGGGCTGAGCAGAGCAGTTGGGCTGCAGGCTCCCAGCTCAGTGCAGCAGGCGCAGTGCCGGCCCCGGCTGCCCTGGAGCATCCTGCTGGGTGCAGCCCCAGCCCCACCGCCAGCAGCAAGGGGAGGACAGCCCTGGCCCCCTTCCACAGCTCCCAGAGCCAGGGGACGCTGGGCTACCTGGCCAGGAGCAGGCAGAGCCCCCCTGCCGATGGAGGAGGTGGCAACACTAGAACAGAGCTTCCCATCAGCACCTTTTATTTACTGCAAGGTCCTCTGGCTGTGACCTTTAAAAGACAATTGGCCTGGCAGCCCGGGAGCTGGCAGCCCGGGAGCTGGCAGCGGGGAGGAGAGGCTCACAGTGAGCAGGCACTGCAGGACCATCCCAGCTGGGCCAGGCTGGGAGCTGAGCGAGGGGTCCCGGGCACACAGACTGCGGGTGAGTGCTTGGCTGCCTTTGTCATTCCCAGCCCTGCCTTGCCTGCAGCTCTCCCTCGGAGCTTTCTCCTCTCGCTGCCTCCTTCTCCCTGCGCTGAGCTGTCCTGACCGCTGCTGCTTCGGCTCCCCCCAGGCAGAGCTGTCTGTCCCCCGGGCTCAGCAGCTTCCTCCACTCCTTTCAAGTGCCCTTTAATACAAGCAGGGCAAGGGGAGCGGCATCCCCAGGCAGCCACTGCAGAGGCATCTGCGAGAAGCACTCAGGCAGCCACCCTGTGCCTCAGGAGAAAGTTTCTTCCCGAGCTGGCACTGCCCGAGGCCACCTCCACCAGACGTTCCCCAGCTCTGCTTTTCCAGCGCTGCCCTTCTCACCCCTCAGCAACCAGAGTTCGCTGCCCCCTTTCCAGCCCCACGAGGAGGGCGGCCAGGCTGCAGTGGCATCGTGGGGACAGCAGCTCTGGGCTCCCTCCAAGGCTCTCTGCACAGCACGGAGCAGAGGTGCCCGCCGTGCCCTGCCCTGCTCGCTCCATCTTCAGTGCCTCCCTTCCCACCTGGCCCGAGCAGACGGAACGCTCTGTCCCCTGCTCGGGGGCATCCGTGAAGCCCTGGCACTGGGCGGGGGGAGGGGTTGCAGCCACTGCCCCCGGTCCCTTGCAGCGCTGGAAACTCACCCTTGAGTCCCGCGGGCTCTCCTCTGGCATCCCACCGTGCCAGCCTTCCTCCCGAGCTTCTTGCCAGTCACTCTCCCAGAGGTGTCCCCAAACTGCCAACCCGAGGGTCCCCAACCCCTTCGCCTAGGGCTGTCCTTGCCCCTCCTTCGGGGTGGGTGGGCAGAGCCGTGTGCCCCCTTCCTGAGAGCTGCTCCTCTGCAGCGGCGAAGCTGTGCCCTGCCGGGGGCCAGGGCTGACTGCAGCCTGGCTGGGCTGTGCCCCCAGCAGCCACCCAGCGCCGCTGGGCTGTGTCAGCAGAGGGCATGGGAGGTGATCTGGGTGCCTGCTCTGCAGAGTTAGCCCCACAGGCAGACAGCGAGGTGTGCAGGGCACCGTGCCCGGGCCGGGCACTGCTGCCGCCGCTCAGTGTCACCCTGCTGCTGGGAGCAGCACAACCACAGGACGCCAGGCTGGAAGGGACCCCAAGGACCAACCGGCTGAGCGAGGTGAGGTCACTGGCAGCGGGCAGGGGCAGGCAGCAGCAGCCCAGGAAGGTGGCAGGGGTAGGGGAGATGTGCCTGCCTGTGTGAGGGCTTGGGAGGTGTGGGCAGTCAGGAGCCCAAACTGAAGGGCAGCTGGCAGAGGCATGAGTGAGGAGGGCGGCTGGCAGAGCTCCCCTCGACCCCTGTCTCCGTGGTGGGTAACTGATGGATGTGCCAATCAACTGTGCCCCAGCTGTGCCCTGCTGCTCCGGCGCCTCGGCGCAGCACTGCTGGCTTGCTAAGGTGGAGAGCAGCCTGGTTAGGGGTGCCCATCACCTGCCACATGCCCTGGGCTCTGCTGGTGCCCACTAAGCCTTACCTGCCATGCCCCAAGCAGCTGCTGCAGCCAGTTCCCTCCAGAGCAGAGATGGAGGGGTTCAGCCCCCCTGAAACCTCAGTGCAGGGAGAGTCAGGCAGCACCAGGAGCTCTCACACCCAGCACTGCTCTGCCTGCTGCTGGCTCTGTGGCAGCTCCTGGGGGCCGAGCCGTGGAAGCCCAGGCTGCCCAGGCCTCCCTTGGCACCCAGAGCAAACCTGGGGCCGCAGTGGGTGCCAGCTCTGGGCACGCAGGAGCCTTGCTGCCCCCCTTGGGGGGCAGAGCAGGGGGAAGGGACCCTCCTTTTGCCCCTCCTGCAGCACAAAAGCACCGAGTGCAGAGTTTTGTGTTTGGTGGTTGTCTTGTTGAGCTGTACAAAGAGCAATACAAACATCCTGCCCGGGGCAGAGTGTTGGGCAAAGCGAGGTGCCCAGGGGGCGCAGCCCGAAGCCAGAGTCAGACCCGAGCAGACTCCTGGGGGTAGCTCTGTATTTGCAGGCTCTGCTGGGTACAGCTCTGTACAGAGGCATTGGCAAGTTGCAATCCAAGGACAGTGCATGAGAGAAATGAAAGGCAGATGCAGGGCTGGGCACGGGCAGCAGCCTCTGGCCGCGGAGGCGCCAGCCCAGCCCCTGCGGAGCCGCGCAGGGCTCAGCTTCGAGCAGCAGACGGTCCCGGGGAGCCTGCCTTGCGGCCAGCTCCCTCTTGGCACTGACTGGGGAAAGCCATCCGTGGGGGTGTGGGGGGTGTGCAGGGGGGCAGGCAGCCTCTGCCCGGCCCTCCCCGGGCAGCAGAGCCCGCGGGAGAGGGGGCAGTGCCCGGCAGACGTGGCACATTCCTGCGGCAGACGGGAAGGGGCGCGGCGCAGAGCCCAGCGAGGTGGAGCAGGGCGCAGAGGGCAGCGGGGGCTGGGCACAAGGCGCTGGGGCAGAGCAGGGAGTGCACGGCCGTCCCTCCATCCCCGGGGCCTGATGGCACCACCCGTGGCACCGCTGGGATGAAGGTCTCCCTTCTCCCTGGCAGTGCTGCTCGTGGGTGACACAGGGCACCCCCAGCAGGTGGTGTCCCCTGGGGCTCCTTGTGCTGCCCCACATCCCACCTGCCACGGGGGAAGAACAGCCCAGGCACGGCCTGACAGGGGGCACTGCCCTGGCTCATTTTCCCTGTCTGCCCCACAAGAGGCTCCAGGGTGAGCCCCTGGCATGCTCCAGCCAGCACAGCTCGGCTGCCAGGTCTGGCACAGGAGGCAAAGGGGCTTGCCCAGGGGCAGGCAGGACCACCAAGTGCCAGCCCTGGGGCTCACTGCATCCCCCTGCACTGCAGCGTGGTGGGACCAGCTGGGGTCACTGCCTGCTCACACCTGCACCCCATGAGCTGCCCAGGCCCCTGCTCACCAGGAACTGGGGCAGGGCAGGGGCTGGGGCAGGGCAGGGGCTGGGGTGGCTGGGCAGGCTGGCAGTGCGTTGCATGGCAGTTACAGACTGAGCAGTGCTCTGCAGGGAGGCTGGAGGGGGCAGGCTTGGCAGAGGTGACAAAGCTGCCTCTGGACCCTCAGCTGTGCCCAGTTCTTCTCAGCTAGTGCCCAAGACCTCCTCTTGCTCCCAGCAGCTCTTTGTCCCTAGCAGCTGCACCCCAACCCCACTGCCTGGGATTGGCACAGCAGAACGTTTCCCATTTCCCACCACCCTCCCCAAGAGGGTAAACCAGCACAGAAAAAAGTCAGCCCAGCACCTTTGGCTGAAGTGCTCAGGCCCAAAACCAGCCCAAGAGGCAGAAGGGCTACATCCATCACGGCCCAGGAGCCCCCAGCAGCTCCAGCACCCAGCCAAGCTCAGAGCCAGCACACATGGACTGGTGGCCACCAGCTGGCCAGCGGCTCCCGAGCTGGCTGGGACAGTCCCTGAGGAACATGAGCTTCTTGTCACAGCACCCTCAGCACTGGCACACAGGATGGGCAAGGAGGAGGCAGGGCAGCTCTTGGGGGTTCCCTGGGGATGGGTACAGCAGCACCCACGCTCTGGGCACAGCAGGAACACCTCGGGGCTGAGACGTGGCCCCCAGGGCAGAAGCCGCTGGCCCCTGGCTCTCTTTGTCTAGCGGGGGCAGGGTGCGGGCACCTGGGCACGGGGCTGCCTGGCCCCACTGGGACAAACTGGTCCCAGCTCAGCCTCGAGGGGCAGCCTCGATGCGTTTCAGCCACCCTTGCCCGGCCCTGCCGGCTGCGGCCAGGCTCCGGGGGCCACCTTCTCTCCGTGCCCTGCTCTGGGTGGGTTGGGTACTTGGATGGAAGGAGGAATGCTCTGGGGAGACAGAAATCCTTGCTCTGGGAAGCACATCGAGGGGGTCACGCTGTACAGGGGTGAAGAGGGAGGAGCAGCCAAGGGGGGGTTGTTACTTGGTGCCCTCGTCTGGGTTGCCTTCACCATCTGTCTTCCCTTCCTCCTCTGTCTTCTGGTCGTCGGTGTTCAGCCTCTGCTGCTTTTTCCGGCGCACACATTTCACCACCATCAGCACCAGGATCACCACGGCCAAGAAGCCCCCCACAGAGGCACCCACGATGACAGCCACCGTCGAGTCGTGCTTCGGGGGCTCTGGGGAGACAGGGCAGGGGGCTCAGGACGCGCAGACCTCGCCTGGGACGGGCGCCAGGAGGGGGCAGGGTGAAGGAGCAGCGAGCCGGAGGGGCGCCGGGCAGCGGGGCGCCAGCGCCTACCTTTGGTGAGCACTTTGAGGCTGATGCTGGCGTGGCCCCGCTGCCGGTCGGGGGGGTTCAGGACGTAGCAGTTGTAGGTGCCCTCGTCCTCCAGCTGCACGTTCTTGAGGGTGAAGGAGACGTCGTACTTGGTGGGGTTGCCGGTGAACTCCACCCGGTTCCCGAAGCGGTCCAGCTGCTTGTTCATGATCTTCGTCCGGAACTGCAGGAACTGGGCAGCCCCCGTGGCACAGGAGGTGAGACGCTGCTTGGCACCCCACCTGCTGCCCCCACCAGGCAACCCCACCCCTGCCCCCCCCCTCCCCTGCACGTCCTGCCCTGGGCACATGCCCACGCTGCACGCTCACCCCTGAGCTGGCCAGCACCCGCCCGGCTCCGCCAGTGGCGCGGCGCCTGCTTGGCTCTGGCCACCAGCAGCACCCAGGGACAGGGTCTCCCCTCCCCACCCGGGCCTGCCACGTGGGGGCAGCTGGCTCTGTATGCACACAGGCTGGTCCTAGGGCCCCTGAGCAGACCCCCAGCCCTGGAGAGACTCACCAGCTCCTCCGAGCAGTTGGAGCACTCCTGGTAAGTCCAGTTGAGGGAGAACTGCTTGTTCTCCACCTTGTAGCAGGAGTTGAAGGTGCAGGAGAGCTTCACAGAGGAGCCATTGAGGGCATTGATGGTGGCAGGAGCCATGACCTCCATGCCCAGTCCCGTGGGTGCTGCCGCAGGCACAGAGAGCGAGAGCAGAGATGTAGGTGATGAGAGGGGGCACAGGCAGCCATGCTGCTGGGCTGTGCCCACCTGCCCGTCCCACCCTGCGCCTGGCTGGCAGCACAGACCTCACCTTCAGGCCTAGGATTGCCTTCAGGGCACAGACCACGCTGTGGCCAGCCAGGCCCAGGGTTCCCCTGCACAGCAGGGACAGGAGATGAGGAGGGAGAAGCCACATCCCTTGGCCCTGCTCTGCAAGGGCTGATGACCCCTCTCTGTGCCACACCTGCCCTGATTGTGCCCTGATGAGCTCTGCTGCCTGCCCTGGAGGAAGCTTTCCTGCTGCTTTCCTGGCTGCAGCATCAGCAGGCAGGGCTCAGTGCCACATCCAGGCAGGAGCCGATGCCTGCGCTCAGCAGATTCTTCTCTTGGCACCACAGCAGCAAATGGGGGCAGCCTGGTGGCTGCAGGGGGAATGCAGAGGCTCCCCCCTCCCCGTGCTGCTCACAGAAGCATTCCCTGGCTGGGAATCACCAGGTCAAGATCTCAGCCACCACGGTGGGGACAAGGCCAGTCCCTGCACCCTGACCTTGCTGTGGCAGAGAACAAAAGGTTGTTACCCAGTGCAGCTCGCAGGGCAGGAGGGCTCACCCAGGGCAGGGGCAGGGAGGAGGGGTCTGCACCCTGCTCCCCTTCCCTGCACCTCCCCTAGTCTGCTGGCACCCAAACCCAGCACCTGCATGTTCTGCCCAGCCTGTACAGGGGGGTGTGCACACCCAGCCAGGCTCCTGTGCAGCCAACAAGCTGCACCCTCGAAGGCTGAGCCCCAGGAAGCAGAGGGATGAGCCCTGGGAGGGTGCTGGGAAGGACGAGGGGGGCTGTGGCACCCCACAGGGCTGGGACAGTGACCCTGCCAGCAGGTGCTTTCCCATCACCTCACCTCTCCCCTTTGGCTGCTGCTCTTTGCTCTCAAACCTTCTTCCTGAGGTGCTCCTGAGTCCAGCCCTGTGGCCAAGCTGGATGCATGTCAAGGCTGCTCCGCTGGCTAATCCGCTCCGTCTGCAAGCAGGGCAGGAAAGGGGCCAGGCTCTGCAGCCAGGGAACAGAGGCTTTTCCAAGCTGCAGACAGGGCTGCTTTGACCCCACAGCATCCTGCAGCCAGCTCTCTGGAGGCAGAAGTGCCCACCAGGCCTGGCCAAGCCCCTGGAGATGGCTCCCTGCTCGTGAGCAGCCGTGGTGAGCACTCAGTGCAGGGTGCTGGGAGCCAGGGCTGGGGAGAGCTGGTGCCTGGGTACAAGTTGCAGCATCCAAGGAGGGATGAAGTGTCCAGGCCTAAGCCAGTGTCCCAGCCTTGCTGCCCCATCACAGCCCACCCCCTTAGATGCCTCCAAGAGAACCTTGTAGGGGCAAGACCCTGCCTGTCCCCAAAGGCCCTTTCACAGGCCCGGCTGGAGGGGTCCCTTGCACAGAGGCACTGCCCTTGCACTGCGCCCTGTGTGCCTGCAGTCGGGTGGCATCGCCTTGTGCTGTGTCCTTGGGGTGCCCCAGGGCTCTGGAGAGGGCTGAGGTGCCACCAAGGGACTCTCTCGGGCTCTGCAGCAACCATGGGGCAGCCCTGGCCAGGGCAGGAGCAGGGCACAGCAGAGGGTCCTCACGGGCAGCCAGCACACATGCTCTGGCAGCTCCTACTCTGCCACAGCCACCCAGCGCTGGGGGAGGGGGGGGGACAACAGAGGTGGGGAAAGAAACCCCTAAAATCCCTGGGACAGAGTGTCCAGGCTGTGCCCTTGGGTGCTGAGCAGGCTCCCAAGCACTCTGTCACCCTACACCCAGGGCTGGTGGGGGGAGGTAAAGTTACCCACAGCCTCCAAAGCCCTGAGCTTTGCCTCCTCCCTTCCTCAGCCTCTCTCCTACAGCAGGAGCAGCCCGGCAGGAGCTGCAGGACGGTGCGAGGAGCCCTGCAGGGAGCTGCTGCCTTCCCTCAGCCCGATCAATACAGCCCCAGTCCTGCTGACACCACGCTGCCGGCCGCGGGGCAGGAGCACAGAGACCACACATCCCCCACGCCCCATGCGGCACCCCCGGCCCCTCGCCGGCCACCCCCAGCAGCCAGCCGCAAGCCAAGGGACCCCCGCAAGGCACACGCAGCCCACCGGCCGCTGCCATCCCCCAGCGAGGCAAAGCCACAACTGCCACCCCCCCCGCCCTGTGCCCACTGCAGCCCCGCCTGGCATGCAAAGAGCCCAGCGCCGAGCCAAGCCCTCCAGCAAGCAGCGCACGGCGGTTAGAAGGGAAGATGCGGTGGCACCGTACCCCCCGCCCTGCCCAAAAGGAGGTCACCCCCGGCTGGCAGGCTGCCGCAGGGCACCTTGCGGACCACCTCCGTCCCCAGCCCTGCGGCACAGCGGCGCTCGCCGCTCCCCCGGGGGCGGGAGGGGGCTCCTCGGGGCTGGCGTGTGGGGAACGGCGGAGGGCGGGAGGGGACCTGCTGGCCAGACAGGCTGCTTCTGGCCAGCCCGGGTGCTGGTCCCTGGCAGCCTGGTGCATGCAAGGGGTCAAGTTTGACACTTACCCAGCGAGAGGAGCAAGCTGAGGCCAGTGAGGAACAAGGTGGGCTGCGGGAGCCAGGCTTCCGGGCTCATTTTGAAGGATATTGTTTAGTGTATGGAGAAGGACCTGGTGTTGGTGTGGATTTTGGTGGTGGGTGGGTGGGTTTTTCGAACGCCCGGGTTATGTGCAGGTGACATAAAACATTAGAGCTGCTTTATTCCCCAGCCCAATATGGCTGGAGCGGTGCTGGAGCAGGCAGGCAGTAAATGCTATGGTTGGTGGATTTCAGCAGGGGAAGTGGGAGGGCAGAAAAATTTTCCCCTGAACAGGAGGGGAAGGTTCCTGGCGCTGGAATGCTGCTCCCTGCTCCCGGGGTCCGCTCCTGGGCTCTGCTCCGGGGGCTGTGGCACACAGCAGCTCCAGCAGCCTGCTGAGCCCAGGAGCTGGGTCCTGCCGGGCTCCCCTCTGGCCGTGCAAACTTGCCAAGCACCACTCAGAGAGTCTCTCTCCCTCCAGAAAGGGCTCAGGCGCTGTCCCGCGGCGCAGGCCTGACCCTGAGGGTTCCCACGGCCCCTGCAACACCCTGGTTTCAGTGGGGACATGCAGATGTGCCACCCCTGCCTGGTTGGAGGCTGGCAACCCACCCCTGCTCACACCAGGGGCAGCAGCAGTTGCCACTCTTGAGGGTAGAATAGAATAGAATAGACCAGGTTGGAAGAGACCTTTGAGATCATCAAGTCCAACCTCTCACCCAACACCATCTGATCAACTAAACCATGGCACCAAGCTCCCCATCCAGTCTCTTCCCAAACAGCTCCAGTGATGGTGACTCAGGAGTGCCCTCCTGCTGCCAGGCAGAGAGCAGAGGCACTGAGCTGGCCTGGGGAGGGCAGAGGGTTCCACAGGGTCAGCCTGCCCAGCAGCCTGCCCAGCATGCCCAGGCTGAGGCACAGCCACGAGCAGGCAGCCTGCAGTGGGCACTACACCCCCAGTTCCCTGCCCACTTCCAGGCCAGCACAAGAGCAGAGCCCTCACCTCCCGGGGTACCGAACTGCCAGCACCACCCAGCAGCATCCCAGCTCAGGACCATGCCCTCTCCATCCAGAGCTGGGCTGCAGCTGCCTGCATTTAGCCCTTACCTGGCTCTTATCACCCAGAGACCCCTCCCCAGCCAAGAGAGGGGATCAGAAGAGGAGAGCAGAGGTGAGCCCTGGGTTGAAGTGGGTTTCATGAAGCAGCCAAAGTGTCAGCAGTGCCAATAGACAGTGCCTGAAGTGACATTCAGCCCAGGGAGCGCACAGTGGTCACAGCCAGCAGCAAGGCAGCCCTCAGGAGGAGGAAGAGGAGCAGGGCCAGCAGGACCCCAAGCAAGGAGCCTCCCCCAGCAGCAAACTCCCCCCTCCCTTTATACTGAGCATGACATTTATGGGATGGGATTCACCTGGAGGCACTTCAGGTCACCGACCTGGCTGACTCCACACTCCTGCAAGCCCATGGGTGGCTTGGGATGGTTCCAGCAGCACCAGGAGAGGGATGCAGGCTGGTTGGGTTTGATGCAGGCTGGTTGGGTTTGATGCAGGATGATGCAGCAGGATCAGGCAGGAGAAGGGCCAGGGGCGTCCTGGAGCTACAGCACTTCTCAGTTCCTGTGCACCTGAGCTCTGAGGAGGACAGGATGGGGCAGGGGGAAGGCAGGAGGGGCAGAGAGATGCTCTGCTTCCCAACCAGCTCCAGGAGGGCAAGGGGGGCAGCCAGGAGAGCAGGCACCAGAGAAGTTCCCCGGGCGAGCACAGTCAGCCTGCTTTGCAAACGCTCCCTGCAGACGTTTCCCAGCCACGCTGGGCAGGCAGAGCGCTCTCTGCTCTGCTGGAGCAGGTCCTACCACCCTACAAAGGGCCGTGGAGCTCACCCCTAACCCCCTCCCGACAGCCCAAACCCAGCCCTGCTTGCAGAGCCCTGCTGGAGGCCCTCGGCATCAGCCAGCAAAAGCGAGGAGGGTGGCAACGTGAAACGAAGCAGTGCGGGCGGCGCAGGCTGCGCCGCAGTCCCCCATCCCCGGGGCCGGTGGGAGGTGGGCAGGGGCTGCACCTGCAGCTGTCACACAGCTAAATATAGGGCAGCGGGAGAGCTGGCACTGCCACCGCGCTGCCCCGGGGCCCCGGCAGGGGCTGCTGGGCTCCCCCCCGGGCAGGGCAGAAGTGCTCCCCCATAGAGAGGGTGCACGGGTGGCATGGGACACCCCACTGCCCCCGGGGGTCTGCCCCTTAACCCCTGCAAGCCAGGGCAGCAGCGAGGTTCAGGACAGCCCAGAAGGGCCTCTTCAAGCCCTTTGTGGCCCATTTGGGGTCCCTGTGCCCTGGAGGCAGCGGGGCAGGCATGGGGGCCAGGTACCAGCTTGCAGGGGCTGCCGGGCCATGGGCCAGGCAGATTTTGGCACACGTGGGCACCACACACTTCAGCAGGATGTAAAAGGAAGCCAGGCACAGGGGAGACTCCCTGAGCTTTATTATCTTCAGCAGATCCCATTGGCATGGCTCCTGCTGCATGTCCCCCTTCCCCCCACCCCCTGCCAGGCTCTCCTTGTGGATCTGATCTCAGGGTCCGGAGCTGCACAGGCCAGGACCAAAGCTGGAGCGTGGAGGCTCTGCCCACTGTGCCCTCTCTCCAGAAACCAGGAGAGAAGAGCCAGAGACAGGTCTGCCCTGGTCCTGTGCCAGCAGCTGTGGGGTGGGCAGCGTCCCGGCTGTGGCACGGAGCACAGGGGGAAGTGGCACCACCTCTTGAGGAAGGGCTGGCAGCAGAGTGCTGGGGTGCCCGGAGGGGGCAGAGATGGCCTCACACAGCTGCTCACAGCCCCAGCACGGCTACTGCTCCCCCTCCGGAGCTCTGGGAAGTGCTGTCCCTGCTCTGCTGCAGGCTTCCTCTCTCTGTCCGTCTCCCTGCGTCCCCTCTTGCATCCATTCTGCCGGGATCTCCCTCCTGGCCAGCTCCACGTAGACGCCGTTCTCCCGGAAGGGAGAGGGATGCTGCGAGGAGGAAGGGGCAGGGCATGAGTCTGGGTGCAGGCAGGAGGCAAGGGACACCACTGCCTGGTGTGGGGACTGAGGGGTCAGGCCCTGGGTGCCACCACCCCGGGGGAGGGGGTTCACCAGCCCTGCAGCTGCATGCCTTGCCCATGCCTGCCACGGCTCAGGGCAGCTGCTCTCCTCCTCACCATGGTTATGTAGGTCTCCTCAGCCCTCTTCTTCTTCTTCTTTGCATCTTGTTCAGCCTTGGGTTCCTCAGTGCCAGGGATGGAGGAGTAAAGTGCTTCCTACCAGGGGCAGAGCAGGACACTTGACACAAGCAGACCCCAAATACACGAGAGCTGCCTTAGCTCCTTCACAGGACTAGCACCAAGAGCCACGGCTGCCCAGCAGCCCTGCACACTCCATCCCTCCCCTTCTCCTGCCTCTCCTCTCCCCCTGTGGCTCCCACGGGTTGTGGTCGTGTCCTAGGAGAGGTCCCCTCCACTCAGCTCAGCCCCAGCTCTCACCTCGGGTTTGTTCTTGCTGCCATCGTTTCCAGTCCTCTCCAGGGCTGTGTGGGCTGCAGACCTTGAGGGAAGGCAACAGCGGCGTCAGCTCCGGCAAGAAGCATCTCCTGCTCCTCCTGGCCCCAGCCCTCCCTCTCCTGGGACCCCGGGATGGGTCCCTTTGGACGCGGCGCAGGAGAGTTCAGGCGGCGTGGGGCAGGGCAGGGCTGAGTGACACTAGAGGGCGGCAGGAGCCTGCACGCCGCTGTGGGCACTGGCATCGCGGCGGGGTTGAACCCTCTGGTCCCTGCAGCTCCAGCCCTGCTTGGCCTGGCCGAACAGCGCAGGAAGGCTGCCAGCAGATGCTTTGCTCAGCCCCAGAACCCCGCAGCTGGTGTCGGTACCTCCTCCTCAGGCTGAGTCCGGCCAGGAAAGCCAACACCACGGCCACGCAGCCGCCGCCCGCGGCCGCAGCCCAGAGCCTGGAGTCTCCTGGGGCTGCGGAGTCCTGGGCGCCCGCCGCCGCCTCTTGTCCTGCCGGGGAGACAGCAAGGCAGGGGATGGTACAGGCAGGGGATGGTACAGGCAGAGCCCCCAGCCCTGCTCCGCAGCAGCCGGGGCGGCAGGTTGAAGAGCTTCCCGCAGGCTCTGCGTGAGGGCAAAGCGGGCAGCGGGGCGGGGGGCGGTCACCTCTGTGCCCGGCGGGGCGGACGTGCAGCACGGTCTGGTTCTTGAAGATGCTGCCGCAGTTTCGCAGCCGGATCTCGCACACGTAGCTGCCGCTGTCGTTCACCCGCAGGTCCTGCAGCCGGATGGAGCCATCCCAGCGGGAGATGTCCCCTTGCCACTGTGCCCGCTCCTGGAAACGGCCCACAGGGATGCCCCGGTTGTTGTAGTAATAGAACACCATCTCCTCCTGCCAGGGCACAGACAGCGGCGGGTGAACGGAGCCCAGCAGCAGGGCAGTGCCCTGTGCGGTGCCTTCCCTGCTCCACGCTCTCCCCCTCTGCCCGGGGTGGCCTCTCCACGCGGGAGAACCCAGCTGCCTCCCACGCTGCCCCGGAAAGCCCCAGGACACGGCACCCAGCACGGTGCTTCCCCCGCGGTGCGGGGCCGTGGCAAACGGTGGAGGTGTTCCTCCCTCCGCTCGCTGGGGAAACTTCCCTCCTCCCTCGGCCCGGGCTGGGCTGACAGACTTCCCACAGCCTCCCGACGGCACCAGGGCTGCCCGTCTCGCCCTGCCCTCCACCTGCCCCCCCAGCACGCCGCTCCGCTGCCCACCCCCGCGGTGCCAACCCACCTTCTGCGTGCCATCTCCTGCCAGGCGCAGCCAGTCCACTTTGGCCATGGTCCAGCCCCGGGACACCAAGTCTAGGAGGCGGCACGGCAGCAGGACGGAGTCCCCCGCGCCCGCCTGCAGCAGCGGCTGGGTGAGCACCCAGGCGGCCCCGGCGCGGCACGGCTCTGCCGGGGACAGGGAGAGCAGCATGAGCGCCGGCAGGACGCCCAGCCGCAGCCCGCCCGTCCCCATGGGCTGCTTCCTCTGCGGAGAACGCCGGGGCGGGAGGCGCCGGGGGGTCCGCAGCGCAGCGGGGAGGCCCTGCCGCCCGTGCAGGCAAAGCCTCTCGCTGAGCCCTGCCCGTGGCGTGCCCGGCGTGGGGGGCAGCTCATCCTCCCAGCCCCCCGAGCCGGGGCTGCGGCGCTCGCCCGACCAGCGAGTGGGGAAGCGCAACCCCAGCCCTCTGCGTCTCCCAGCCGAAGCCTGCAGCTCCTGCAGGGTTGTTCCTGTGAGTCACTGGCTGGGAGAACCTGTGCGGCTCTCATCTGCCCCGGGCCAGGGGCAATTCAGCTGCTCCACAACGAACTTCAGTTCCTCCTTCCCAACCTGCCCATTTGGCTTCCTTAGCCCTTGCTCACAGGCTCGTGACCTGGCCTTGGACTTGTCTGGCCACATAACTTAGACTGGAGATTAGGACAGCGAGGGTGGAAAGAGGCTGGCACAGGCTGCCCAGGAAGGCTGTGGAGGTGCTCAAGACCAGGCTGGATGAAGCCTTCCTGGGCAACCTGGGCCGGGGGGGATTGGAACTGGATGATCTTTATGGTCCCTTCCAACCCAATCCATTCTGTGATTCTCCAGCTGCTGCTCAGGGCTTGCCAGAGAAGCTGGGCAGTGGAGGGGGGACAAAGACAGCAGAGGAGCATCAAAGGGCACAGGGCTGGCACAGGACTGGCACAGGGCTGGCACAGGGCTGGCACAGGCAGCAGCAGGCTGCCGCCGCAGTGGGCTGTGAAGCGTGAGGCAGGAAGGGGAAACAACTGCGAGAGAAGAGGTCCCTGGAGCTCCTGCAGAGAGGCTCTGCATGCTCTGGCAGGAGCTGGTGAGCAGAGCAGCTGAGCTCAGGCAGTTGTTTGTCAGGAACTGGGGGAGGTGATTCAGAGGGAGCTGCTCAGACAGGTCGGCTGCTCCTGCCGCCTGCCCGCTCCGCTCCCTCTGTCCACAGCCGCTGGGGGCTGGGCCCTGGCAAGGCACCAACTGTTTGTCCACTGCCCTGTGAGTAATAGATGCAAAGTGCTGCAGCTTCCCTAACTGGTTTCTTTAGGTCTTGACCAGCTGTGCAGCTGAAAATGACAAACATTTGCCGGTGGAGAAGGGCAGAGGAGCCGGTGGCCTCGGGCAGAGCCAAAACCAGTGCCTGGGAAAGCTCTCCCTGTATTTAAACCTGGCCAAGCAGCTGCAGAGCCTCCAGAGCCTGGCAGAACAAGGACAGGAGCCAGCCAGGGATGCCACTGCATTCTGGAGCCTGTCTATGTGTGAGCTCTGTGGGAAGAGAATTTGCTGCACCCAGCAAGTTCCTGGTGCCCAGGAGCCCAACTACTGCTGCCAGCCCCACGCCAAACCCCCAGGGGTTCTCCCCACGGGAAGAGAGGAACCAGTGGGACCTCCAGCAAAGGCAGGGGGGAAAGCAGGCAAGCACAAACCACCAGCATGACCTACAGCTTACCCAGCCACGTCAGCACCAGGGTCAGGCTCAGCAACACCTTCATTTTAGTCTAGAAAGAAGAGCAGAGGTGAGGCGAGCATCAGGCTCCCCTGGGGCAGGGCACCAAGCTGAACCCCTGGGTCAGGAGAAGGCTTCCTGCAGTTCTGCTGCTGCTCAGATGCTCAGCCTGCTGGGTCAGCCACGGTGAGCTGGGAGCCTGGTGCTCAGTGAAGCACAGATGTCAGCTAGGTCTTGGTTTGAGAATGCTCTGGGGAGGAAGAGTGAGCTGGGGGAGGGCTCAGCCTGAAACACCTTTGCTTCTTCCCCACCAAGTAATGAATCCTTCCTGTGGGGGTTGAGAGTCACTTGCATCTGAACTGAGATGTTCACAGATGAGCTCAGAAAGCACTGAGAGGTTGCTTTGTGCTGCCTGCTCCGAGAGGTCTGGCCCTGAGAACGTGGAACCCTTGCTCCAGAATCAGACCCCTTGCTGCAGGGTGCTGGAGAGAGCCACAGGAGACAGAGCCTCCTCCCTGGACCTGTTCAAGGCCAGGTTGGACAAGGCCTTGAGCTACCTGGGCTGGTGGAAGGTGTCCCTGGCCACCAGTTCCAACCATCCAGTTGGAACTGGATGCTCTCTAAGGCCCCTTCCAACCCACCCCACCCCATGCTATGAGCCTGAAAGAAGAGGCAAGGAACTGGATGCTCTCTAAGGCCCTTTCCAACCCACCTCACCCCATGCTATGAGCCTGGAAGAAGCAGCATGGTGCCCATCTGCTCCTGCCCCTTCCATCCTCTGGAGCAACCCCAGGGGCTGTGCTCCTGGGACACCAATCTTCCTGGGGCAGCCACCTATGGCCCTGGCACCCCATGCAGGACTGACAGTGACACCAGGTGCAGAGGGCAGCAGGGAGGTGCCAGAGGCCCTGCCAGCTCCATGCCAGCACCGGGGAGCTGCAGGAACAGCCAGGGTGGCTCCGCTCCTCCTGGCCACCGCTGCTCAGCCCCCAGGAAAGCCTCCATCCCTCTGCAGGGCCAGGCATGTTCCCTAATCCCTTGTTCTTTCCAAGGGCATTTTCCTCAGAAGCACCCTGAGACAGGCTCAGACAGGGACTGCAGGCCCAGGAGGAGCTGCTGGAGGGGCCAGGGCTCTGTTCCAGGCTGAGGAACAGTCCCCACCGCTTTCCGCTCAGCAAGGGCAGAGCAGCTCAGCCCTTCAGAGCAGCACAGAATTGGGTGGGTTGGGAAAGCCCTCTGAGGGCATCCAGTCCAACCAGCAGCCCAACCTCACCCTGACCACCAAAGCCTGGACCCCAGTGCCACGGCCACAGGTTCCTTGAGCCCGTGCAGGGATGGGGACTCCGCCACCTCCCTGAGCAGCCTGCTCCAGCCCCTGACCGCTCTGGCACCGCAGGAATTGCTCCCAACAGCGAGACAGTTTTTCCTCACCCTCCCCTTCCCACGCAGAGGAGTGGCAAGGAGGGACCTGCAGAGCCCTCTCAGGGCTGCCCTTCCTCTGCCGTGCCCTGCTTGAGGGCTGGGCTGTGCGGGGGTGGCTGCGGAGGGCAGAGCTGTGCGGTGCCTGCCGCCCGCGGCTCTCCCGTGCGCAGCCCTCACGACCTGCAAACGGCACAGCTGCTTCCCAGCTCCGCGGCTCTCAGCTGCAGCCCAGCTCCGCGGCTCTCAGCTGCAGCCCAGCTCCGCGGCTCTCAGCTGCTGCCCAGCTCCGCGGCTCTCTCTCAGCTGCTGCCCAGCTCCGCGGCTCTCTCTCAGCTGCAGCCCAGCTCCGCGGCTCTCAGCTGCAGCCCAGCTCCGCGGCTCTCCTCAGCTGCAGCCCAGCTCCGCGGCTCTCAGCTGCAGCCCAGCTCCGCGGCTCTCAGCTGCTGCCCAGCTCCGCGGCTCTCTCTCAGCTGCTGCCCAGCTCCGCGGCTCTCTCTCAGCTGCAGCCCAGCTCCGCGGCTCTCAGCTGCAGCCCAGCTCCGCGGCTCTCCTCAGCTGCAGCCCAGCTCCGCGGCTCTCAGCTGCAGCCCAGCTCCGCGGCTCTCTCTCAGCTGCAGCCCAGCTCCGCGGCTCTCAGCTGCAGCCCAGCTCCGCGGCTCTCAGCTGCTGCCCTGCAGCAGGGCACAGCCTCCTGCTTTGCTCAGAGCTCTGAGACTCGAGCAGAGCTGCACCCACCCGGGGTCGCCCCTCTGCAGGACCCAAAAGGGGAGCCAGCTTCGAAGCAGGCCCTCAGCAGGCAGAGCCTCTGTGCAGCGGGGAGGCTGCGCTCAGAGCTGCTGCAGCTGAGCTGCTCAGCCCCTTGCTTGCCACCAGATCCTTCCTGGAGCTACCACTCTGTTTCTCAGAATGAATTCTGCCCTGGCTGGGAGCAGATCTTTGCAGGGTCTCCCTCTGTGCCAGGCAGCAGCTGAAGACAGCACCCACTCAGCCAGGCTGCTCTGTCTCTTGCAGTGCTGACACATCCAGCTCCTTCCCCAGGGTAATTGCTTTGACTGGGGGAGGGGAACACACAGACACCCTCCTGGAGGTGCTGAAGGCCAGGCTGGATGAGGCCTTGAGCAAGCTGGGCTGGTGGGAGGTGTCCCTGCCCGGGGCAGGGGGTTGGCACTGGGTGATCTCCGAGGTCCCTTCCAACCCAACCCACTCTGTGCAGCTCTGAATCCTGCCCCCACATTTTCCAGGGGGAGCAGAACCTTCCCCAGCTCTCTTTTCAGGAAGGAAAAAAAAAACCCAACCCCCAACCAGCTGGAAAGGTAAATAGGATGGCAAAAAGCAACCACTCACCCAAGTGGGGCTGGGGGCAGCCAGGTTGCCTCTTGAGCAAAGGGCTCTCCAGTGACTAATTCAGAGCCTCTGAATGGGTTGCTGAAGCCTCCTGAGGATGTCTGCCTCAGGCTTCTCTCACTCATCAGCTTCTGCTTTCAAAGTCACAGCTCAGGTTCAGCTTGATGGTCACTTTCACTGAGGAAGTTCCAAGCTGGAGGTCCCTGACACATCAGAATGGAGAAGGGGCTGGGGCAGAGAGCTGAGAACCCCCAGCTGTGGCCAGGGACACCTCCCCCCCAGCCCAGGCTGCCCAAGGCCTCATCCAGCCAGACCTTGAACACCTCCAGGGAGGGGACAGCCACAACCAGCAACCCAGCACCACCCAACCATGGCCCCAAGGGCCATGGCCACAGGTTTCTGGAGCACCTCCACCACCTCCCTGGGCAGCCTGGGCCAGGTCCTGACCCCTCTGGCAGCAAGGAACATTATTCCTCCTCTCCAACCTCAGCCTCCCCTGGCACAGCTTCAGGCCTTTTCCTCTCCTATCACCTGAGAGGAGGGAGAGGAGCTAAACCTGGCCCAGAGTAGCTGAACCCAGAGCTGCCATCCCAGGGGGCTGCTGAGCTCCAGAAGCTGTCATCTGCTGAGGGGTGAAGGTGCTGAGGGGTGAAGGTGCTGAGGACAGATCTGACCCCGAGGGGAAGAGGTCCCCAGAGCCCCTTTAGCAGCTCCATGCCTGCAGCTCAACTCTGCAGCCTGCCCCAGCTGGGGCTGTCCCTGCTGCCTGCAGGGGGCTTGCACAGGATGCCCTTGGAGGGCCCCTTCCAGCCCAGGGCCATCTGTGAACTGCAGTGAGGGCTTCAACAGCACAGGAGCTCCAGCAGAGGCGAGCTGAAGGTCCTGCCTGCAAGGCAGCTCAGCTCCAGGTCTGGCTCTTGCTCCTGTCTGCAAGGCAGCTCAGCTCCAGGGCTGTGTCTTGCTCCTGCCTGCAAGGCAGCTCAGCTCCAGGGCTGTGTCTTGCTCCTGTCTGCAAGGCAGCTCAGCTCCAGGGCTGTGTCTTGCTCCTGCCTGCAAGGCAGCTCAGCTCCAGGGCTGTCTCTTGCTCCTGCCTGCAAGGCAGCTCAGCTCCAGGGCTGTGTCTTGCTCCTGCCTGCAAGGCAGCTCAGCTCCAGGGCTGTGTCTTGCTCCTGCCTGCAAGGCAGCTCAGCTCCAGGGCTGTGTCTTGCTCCTGCCTGCAAGGCAGCTCAGCTCCAGGGCTGTGTCTTGCTCCTGCCTGCAAGGCAGCTCAGCTCCAGGGCTGTCTCTTGCTCCTGCCTGCAGCTCAGGCCTCAGCAGCCTGTGCCCCCCCAGCCAGCCCTCTCCTGAGAAAGGATGTTGGTGGGTTTGCAGCCTGAGGAAGTGGCTTTGAGTTCCCCTCTCAGTCCCAGCACATCACTTTGGGTTCTGTGTGGAAGTGAAGGACTCCCTGGTGTCAGCCTGGGGCTCTGCCTGCAGCCTGTCTGCACGGTGGGCTGGATGCTGGGCAGGTCCTCCTGCTGCACAGCTGCAGTGGGCCCCTGGGAGCTGAGGGCAAGCAGCTGTGGAGCTTCACTTCCCCTTCCCTTGCCAGCTGGCTGAAGGTGCTGTGTGTGCCAGCAGGGCTGATCCTGGGCTAGAGAGGAGTGCTTGGGGGTGGAGCAAAAAGAGAGATCCAGATTGGATGTGAGGAAGAAGTTGTTCCCCAGCAGGGTGGTGAGAGCCTGGCACAGGCTGCCCAGGGAGGTGGTGGCAGCCTCAGCCCTGGAGGTGTTTGCAGCCAGGCTGTAGGTGGCTGTGAGCAGCCTGCTGCAGTGTGAGGTGTGCCTGGCCCTGGTCTGATGGCCACAGTGGGGCTGGGCTGCTGGTTGGCCTCCCTGATCTCAGAGGGCTGTTCCAGCCCAGGGTCTGACACTCAGCCAAACAAAATCCATGGCCCAGGATGGAACAAAGCAATTTATTGCTAAGGGCACAGCAAAGCCAAGAGTAAACTTGGAGCAGGTGGGAGAGGAGCCTGAGCAGGGCTGCAAAGAGCAGCAGCTCAGAGCAGGGCCTGAAGCCCTCTGCCCTCCACTGCTGCTGCAGCAGGAAGCCCTCTCTGTTCCCAGGCAGAACTTCAGCTGCTTCCCCAGCAAGGAGAGAGGAGGAGCAGGGCTGCTGCTGCTGCTGCCCATGGAAAACTCCTGTGGGCACTGTGGGAGGCAGGGGCTGAGGTAGGTGGGGTTGTGTGTCCCCAGGAACAGAGTCCCCATGCCTGACTGCAGAGCCAGCTGAGCTGGAGGTGAATTGTGCTCCACTCCTGCAGGGAGGGAGAGCTGAAGCAGAGAAGGAAAGGGCAGCCCTGGCACTGTGAGCTGAGGAGCAGGAGGCAGCAGGGGCAGCACAGTGATCCTGCAATCAAGTGGCAGAGGAGGCCAAGCAGGAGGCAGAAAGCAGGAGAGGCTCTCTTGGCCCCAGGGCAAAGGATGCCACACAGCAGCTCCCTCTGAGCTGCCAGCCAGAGGAAGCCAGAGAGGAACAGGCTGGCAGTGCCCAGTGCTGAGCACTGCTGGCAGCTGGCACTGCTCTGCAGCCCCAGGCAGTGGCACAGCCAAGGGGGAGGTCACCAGGCACAAAGGTTTGCAGTCAGCTCAGAGCCATGCCCTGTGGCTGCAGGCAAACACAGCTGGGGGCACTGAAGTGTCCTCTGGAGGCTCTGCAGAAGGGAGGGAAAGAGACTTTGCTGTCCCCAGGCTGTCAGAAAGGTTTCCCAAGGGGTTGCTTGGTGCTTCAGGCAAAGGGATTGATCCTCTCAGCAGCCCTCTTCCAGCCTGCCAAGATCAGAGCAGGTCCTGCAGCCTGCCTGGGAGGGTCCAGCAGCCTGCACCCCCAGCTAGCCAAGGCTGGCTGTGCTGGAGCTTTGCTCTGCTGCAGCTCTGGCCTTCCATCAGTAGGGATCCTCCTCATCTGTGTCCTGGGCAGGGAGGAGAGAAACAGAGGCTGAGCACAGGAACCACAGCAGCAGCTCAGCCACACTGCAGGGAAGGTCTTGGGGGGAGCAGCTGGGCAGGAGCCAGCAGTGGGCACTGGCAGCACAGAAAGGCCAAGGGCAGCCTGGGCTGCAGCCAGAGCAGCTTGGCCAGGGATGGAGAGAGAGGATCCTGCCCTCTGCTCTGCCCTGGGGAGAGCTCAGCTGCAGGGCTGGGGACAGCTCTGGAGCCCTCAACACAACTCTGATGGTCCAGAGGGCTGGGGCAGCTCTGCTGCAAGGCCAGGCTGGGGGAGCTGGGGCTGTGCAGCCTGGAGAGAAGGCTCCAGGGGGACCTCAGAGCAGCCCTCCAGGACCTGAAGGGGCTGCAGGAAGGCTGCAGAGGGACTGCTCCCAAAGGCCTGCAGGGCCAGGGACAAGGGTTTGGGATGAGAGCAGAGCAGACTGAGATTGGATGTGAGGAGCAAGTCCTGCCCCAGGAGGCTGCTGGAGCACTGCAGCAGGCTGCTCAGGGAGGAGGTTGAGGCTCCAGCCCTGGAGCTGCTCCAGGTGAGGCTCAGCAGGGCTCTGGGCAGCCTGCTGCAGGGGAGGATGTCCCTGCTGGCTGCAGGGGTTGGGCTGGCTGCCCTCTGGAGCTCCCTTCCACCCAGCCCATGCTATGCTTTTGAGGCTCCTGAGCTCCTGACAGCAGCTTGGATGCTTTCCAAGAGGCCTCTGGGCTGGGCTCAGCCTCCTCTCTCCCCACCAGCCCTAAAGCAGTGCTGCCTCCAGCATGCCACAGGCAGCAGCCTCCCCCCCTCCTCTCTGCAGGAAGCACTGTGTGCAGCCCAGGCCTGGAGAGCCTCACACAGCAAAGCCAGCTGGGAGCCTCCTCTGGCACCCAGGGGGGGGCTGGCAAGCTCTACCTGCTGCTCCCAGCACCCCCTCTGAGCACCCAGGGTGGCAGAGCCACATCTGCTGCCAGCAGCTTGCACTTACCACACAGGCCAGGCACCAGGCTTTGAGCTTCCCTGAGCAGCTGCCTCCCTCTGGCTGGTCAGGCCTGCAGAAGAGCACAGGGTCAGGCTGGAGCAGAGGGCTCAGGCTGGAGCAGAGGGTCAGGCTGGAGCAGAGGGCTCAGGCTGGAGCAGAGGGGCTCAGGCTGGAGCAGAGGCTCAGGCTGGAGCAGAGGGTCAGGCTGGAGCAGAGGGGCTCAGGCTGGAGCAGAGGGGCTCAGGCTGGAGCAGAGGGGCTCAGGCTGGAGCAGAGGGCTCAGGCTGGAGCAGAGGGCTCAGGCTGGAGCAGAGGGGCTCAGGCTGGAGCAGAGGGCTCAGGCTGGAGCAGAGGGGCTCAGGCTGGAGCAGAGGGGCTCAGGCTGGAGCAGAGGGCTCAGGCTGGAGCAGAGGGCTCAGGCTGGAGCAGAGGGGCTCAGGCTGGAGCAGAGGGCTCAGGCTGGAGCAGAGGGCTCAGGCTGGAGCAGAGGGGCTCAGGCTGGAGCAGAGGGCTCAGGCTGGAGCAGAGGGCTCAGGCTGGAGCAGAGGGGCTCAGGCTGGAGCAGAGGGCTCAGGCTGGAGCAGAGGGGCTCAGGCTGGAGCAGAGGGCTCAGGCTGGAGCAGAGGGCTCAGGCTGGAGCAGAGGGCTCAGGCTGGAGCAGAGGCTCAGACTGGAGCAGAGGGGCTCAGGCTGGAGCAGAGGGCTCAGGCTGGAGCAGAGGGGCTCAGGCTGGAGCAGAGGGTCAGGCTGGAGCAGAGGGGCTCAGGCTGGAGCAGAGGGGCTCAGGCTGGAGCAGAGGGCTCAGGCTGGAGCAGAGGGGCTCAGGCTGGAGCAGAGGGGCTCAGGCTGGAGCAGAGGGCTCAGGCTGGAGCAGAGGGGCTCAGGCTGGAGCAGAGGGTCAGGCTGGAGCAGAGGGCTCAGGCTGGAGCAGAGGCTCAGGCTGGAGCAGAGGGGCTCAGGCTGGAGCAGAGGGGCTCAGGCTAGAGCAGAGGGCTCAGGCTGGAGCAGAGGGCTCAGGCTGGAGCAGAGGGGCTCAGGCTGGAGCAGAGGGCTCAGGCTGGAGCAGAGAGCTCAGGCTGGAGCAGAGGGGCTCAGGCTGGAGCAGAGGGCTCAGGCTGGAGCACAGGGTCAGGCTGGAGCAGAGGGCTCAGGCTGGAGCAGAGGGCTCAGGCTGGAGCAGAGGGGCTCAGGCTGGAGCAGAGGCTCAGGCTGGAGCAGAGGGGCTCAGGCTGGAGCAGAGGGGCTCAGGCTGGAGCAGAGGGGCTCAGGCTGAAGCAAAGGGGCTCAGGCTGAAGCTCAGGGGCTCAGGCTGAGCACCTCCAGCTCCTTCAGCCTGTGCCCACAGCAGAGCTGCTGCAGCCTCTGAGCATCTCTGTGGCCTCCTCTGGACCTGCTCCAGCAGCTCCATCTCCTTCCTGTGCTGAGAGCTCCAGAGCTGGGCCCAGCCCTGCAGGTGAGGTCTCACCACAGCACAAGCCTCAGTCCTGAGCCTCTGCAGGACAGAATCCTCTCCAGTGCAGCCTCCAAGGCCCCTCCAGGCCCTGGCTCCTCTGCCCAGGCCAGCAGAGGGGCAGCAGTTCCACTTTCAGTTGGGTTTGGTGGTGAGGGATGCTCCAGAGCACATCACCCCCCAGAGCTGACAGCAGCAGAAGATCTTCCTGGCTGGGGCTGAAGGGAATCCAATTACAGAAGTGAAAGACTTCCTAAGCCTCAACTGCCTCACTGCAAGGCAAAAGAGGATCTCCAGCACTCAGCCTGTGCTGCAGCCTGGGGATTGCCCAAAGCCTTCTCACCACTGCCTGAAGCCTGCCTGGGGAGCAGCAGATGGCAGAGGCTGAGCTGCAGAGGCTGAGGGAGGAGGAAGCATCCCCTGGCCTGGGGCAGCAGGCAGGAGCAGCCAGCCAGGCTCCAGGCTCCAGCTGCCAGCCAGGCCCCAGCTCCCAGCCAGCCTCCAGGCTCCAGCTGCCAGCCAGGCCCCAGCTCCCAGCCAGGCTCCAGCTGCCAGCCAGGCTCCAGCTCCCAGCCAGGCTCCAGCTCCCAGCCAGCCTCCAGCTCCCAGTCAGGCTCCAGGCTCCAGCTCCCAGCCAGGCACCAGGCTCCAGCTGCCAGCCAGGCCCCAGCTCCCAGCCAGGCTCCAGCACCCAGCCAGGCTCCAGCTCCCAGCCAGGCTCCAGGCTCCAGCTGCCAGCCAGGCTCCAGCTCCCAGCCAGGCTCCAGCTCCCAGCCAGGCTCCAGGCTCCAGCTGCCAGCCAGGCTCCAGCTCCCAGCCAGGCTCCAGCACCCAGCCAGGCTCCAGCTCCCAGCCAGGCTCCAGCTCCCAGGCAGGCTCCAGCCCCCAGCCAGGCTCCAGCTCCCAGCCAGGCTCCAGGCTCCAGCTGCCAGCCAGGCTCCAGCTGCCAGCCAGGCTCCAGCTCCCAGCCAGGCTCCAGGCTCCAGCTGCCAGCCAGGCTCCAGCTCCCAGCCAGGCTCCAGCACCCAGCCAGGCTCCAGCTCCCAGCCAGGCCCCAGCTCCCAGCCAGGCTCCAGCACCCAGCCAGGCTCCAGCTCCCAGCCAGGCTCCAGGCTCCAGCTGCCAGCCAGGCCCCAGCTCCCAGCCAGCCTCCAGGCTCCAGCTGCCAGCCAGGCTCCAGGCTCCAGCTGCCAGCCAGGCCCCAGCTCCCAGCCAGGCTCCAGCTGCCAGCCAGGCTCCAGCTCCCAGCCAGGCTCCAGCTCCCAGCCAGCCTCCAGCTCCCAGTCAGGCTCCAGGCTCCAGCTCCCAGCCAGGCACCAGGCTCCAGCTGCCAGCCAGGCCCCAGCTCCCAGCCAGGCTCCAGCACCCAGCCAGGCTCCAGCTCCCAGCCAGGCTCCAGGCTCCAGCTGCCAGCCAGGCTCCAGCTCCCAGCCAGGCTCCAGCTCCCAGCCAGGCTCCAGGCTCCAGCTGCCAGCCAGGCTCCAGCTCCCAGCCAGGCTCCAGCACCCAGCCAGGCTCCAGCTCCCAGCCAGGCTCCAGCTCCCAGGCAGGCTCCAGCCCCCAGCCAGGCTCCAGCTCCCAGCCAGGCTCCAGGCTCCAGCTGCCAGCCAGGCTCCAGCTCCCAGCCAGGCTCCAGCACCCAGCCAGGCTCCAGCTCCCAGCCAGGCTCCAGCACCCAGCCAGGCTCCAGCTCCCAGCCAGGCTCCAGCACCCAGCCAGGCTCCAGCTCCCAGCCAGGCCCCAGCTCCCAGCCAGGCTCCAGCACCCAGCCAGGCTCCAGCTCCCAGCCAGGCTCCAGGCTCCAGCTGCCAGCCAGGCCCCAGCTCCCAGCCAGCCTCCAGCTGCCAGCCAGGCTCCAGCTCCCAGCCAGGCTCCAGCTCCCAGCCAGCCTCCAGCTCCCAGTCAGGCTCCAGGCTCCAGCTCCCAGCCAGGCACCAGGCTCCAGCTGCCAGCCAGGCCCCAGCTCCCAGCCAGGCTCCAGCACCCAGCCAGGCTCCAGCTCCCAGCCAGGCTCCAGGCTCCAGCTGCCAGCCAGGCTCCAGCACCCAGCCAGGCTCCAGCTCCCAGCCAGGCTCCAGGCTCCAGCTGCCAGCCAGGCTCCAGCTCCCAGCCAGGCTCCAGCTCCCAGCCAGGCTCCAGGCTCCAGCTGCCAGCCAGGCTCCAGCTCCCAGCCAGGCTCCAGCTCCCAGCCAGGCTCCAGCACCCAGCCAGGCTCCAGCTCCCAGCCAGGCTCCAGCTCCCAGCCAGGCTCCAGCTCCCAGCCAGGCCCCAGCTCCCAGCCAGGCTCCAGCACCCAGCCAGGCTCCAGCTCCCAGCCAGGCTCCAGGCTCCAGCTGCCAGCCAGGCCCCAGCTCCCAGCCAGGCTCCAGCACCCAGCCAGGCTCCAGCTCCCAGCCAGGCTCCAGGCTCCAGCTGCCAGCCAGGCTCCAGCTCCCAGCCAGGCTCCAGGCTCCAGCTGCCAGCCAGGCTCCAGCTCCCAGCCAGGCTCCAGCTCCCAGCCAGGCTCCAGGCTCCAGCTGCCAGCCAGGCTCCAGCTCCCAGCCAGGCTCCAGCCCCCAGCCAGGCTCCAGGCTCCAGCACCCAGCCAGGCTCCAGCCCCCAGCCAGGCTCCAGCCCCCAGCCAGGCTCCAGGCTCCAGCACCCAGCCAGGCTCCAGCCCCCAGCCAGGCTCCAGCCCCCAGCCAGGCTCCAGGCTCCAGCTCCCAGCCAGGCTCCAGCCCCCAGCCAGGCTCCAGGCTCCAGCACCCAGCCAGGCTCCAGCTCCCAGCCAGGCTCCAGCTCCCAGCCAGGCTCCAGGCTCCAGCTCCCAGCCAGGCTCCAGCTCCCAGCCAGGCTCCAGCTCCCAGCCAGGCTCCAGCACCCAGCCAGGCTCCAGCTCCCAGCCAGGCTCCAGCTCCCAGCCAGGCTCCAGGCTCCAGCTCCCAGCCAGGCTCCAGCTCCCAGCCAGGCTCCAGCACCCAGCCAGGCTCCAGCTCCCAGCCAGGCTCCAGCTCCCAGCCAGGCTCCAGGCTCCAGCTCCCAGCCAGGCTCCAGCTCCCAGCCAGCACTTACTCATCAGAGACTTCAATGGAGGACTTCTTGCAGCCAGGCTTCTGCTGCTGCTGCTGCTTCTTCAGCACTCCAAACTTCCTCCCCAGCCTCACCAGCAGCAGAACCACCACCAGGGTGGAAGGGAGGAACACCAGGATGGAGAGCAGCACTGCTGAGGTGAGCTGGAAGGGAAGGCCTGCAGGGGAGACACAGAGCAGCCCAGCTCTGCCCCTGCTGAGGTGACACAGGGCTGCAGGGGGCTCTGGAGCTCATCCAGACCCAGCCCCTGGCAGAGCAGGGCAGGGCACAGCAACACATCCATGCCTGGAACCTCTCCAGAGCAGGAGCCTCCACCACCTCCCTGGCAGCCTGCCCCAGGCCTCTGCCACCCTCCCAGGGACAAAGTCTTCCCTTCTGCTCCCATGGAACCTCCTCTGCCCCTGGTGCTGTGCTTGGCCAGCCCTGAGCAGAGCCTGGCCCCAGCCCTGCACACCTTCAGCCCCAGCACTGAGGGCAGCCTCAGGCTGCTCTGCTCCCAGAGCTGCCTCAGCCTGGCCCCCCAGGGAGCTGTTCCCCTGCCTGCAGCAGCTCTGGGCCTCTGAGCTGGACTCTTCCAAGCAGTTCCCTGAGGAGCCCAGGAGTGGACAGAGATAAGTGTGAGACACAACCAAGGCCAGGGGTCAGCCCTGTGGCTAGCAGCAGGCAGGGCAGGGGCTGGAGCCCCAGGGGGGGCAGCCTGCCTGCAGGGCTCCCAGCACCCCCCCAGCACCCCCCCAGCACCCCCCCAGCACCCCAGGGCGCTGGCTGTGCAGGAAGCAAAGCCTGCAGAGGCAGCAGCTGATGCCACAGCTCCAGCACAGCCTGGGCTGCAGATCTGGGGCAGCCTGGCATGCAAGGCAGGGGAGGAGGGGCAGCAGCAGCCCTCAGCAGCTCGGAGCTGGGGCAGTTATTTTTAGCCCTCTCTCTCTCTCTCTCCAAAGCTTCTCACTTGCTGCTGCTCTGCTCTGGGCAGGGTGGAAGTGCTGAGCCAGTGCACTGCTCCCAGCACAGCTCCCACCTGGCCCTGCCTCTCCCTGCCCAGCTCAGCACTCTGCAGTGCATTCCCCTCAGGGAGAAGCACAGGAGGGTGGAAGAGACTTCTGAGGTCACCTGCTCCAACCCCTGCCCCAGGCAGGGACACCTCCCAGCCAGATGTGCTGCCTCCAGGCCTCATCCAACCTGGCCTTCAGCACACAGCCTCAGGCTGTGCCAGGGCAGGCTCAGCCTGGGGGTGAGGAAGGAGTTCTTCCCAGACAGAGAGCTTGGCCCTGGGGATGTGCTGCCCAGGGAGGTGGTGGAGTGCCCATCCCTGGGGGGGTTAGGAAGAGCCTGGCTGAGGCCCTCAGTGCCATGGTTTAGGGTGAGAGGTTGGGCTGGATGACCTCAGAGGTCTCTCCCAGCCTGGCTGGTTCTGTATCCTGTACCCACCCCCAGGCAGGAGGCAGCCAGAGCCTCCCTGGGCAGCCTGGGTCAGAGCCTCCCCAGCCCCACCCCCAGGAGCTCCTTCCTCAGCTCCTCTGACCCTGCCCTGCCTCAGCCCCAAGCCATTCCCTGCTGCCCTGGCTCCAGGCAGCCCTGTGGAGGCTGGGCCTGCCCTGGCAGAGCTGCTCACCCCTCTGTGTCACCAGCAGGGCTGTCTGGGGGATGCTGTGGTACATGTCAGGAGGGTTCTTCACGCTGCAGCTGAAGGTCCCGTTGTCACTCAGCCCTGGGTTCTGGATGGCAATGGAGGCATCCCCCCTGGCTACATCCCCCAGCCAGGAGATCCTGCCCTTGAACCTGCCCTCGGGGGCTGGGTAGGGCCCAGCCTGGTAGTGGAAGATCTGCAAGGAGGCAAAGAGAAGCAGCACAGAGAGGCAGCAGTCAGAGTGTCACAGCAGTATCACAGCATCAGTCAGGGCTGGAAGGGACCCCAAGGCTCAGCCAGCCCCAGCCCCCTGCCATGGGCAGGGACACCCCACACTAGATCAGCCTGGCCACAGCCTCAGCCAGCCTGGGCTTAAACACCTCCAGGGACAGGGCCCCAACCACCTCCCTGCACAACCCATTCCAGGGCTTCACCACTCTCATGGGGAAGAACTTCCTCCTCCCCTCCAGCCTCAATCTCCCCACCTCCAGCTTCAGTCCATTCCCCCTAGTCCTAGCACTGCCTGAGATCCTGAGCAGTCCCTCCCCAGCCTTCCTGCAGCCCCCTGCAGATCCTGGAAGGCCACAATGAGGTCACCTGGGAGCCTTCTCTTCTCCAGGCTGAACAGCCCCAACTCCTTCAGGCTGTCCTCACAGCAGAGCAGCTCCAGCCCTCTGCTCATCCTCCTGGCCCTGCTCTGGACACCTTCCAGCCCCTCCACATCCCTCTTGCCATAGGGGCTGCAGAACTGGAGGCAGGACTCCAGGTGGGGTCTGCCCAGAGCTGAGCAGAGGGGGAGGATCACCTCCCTTGCCCTGCTGGCCACACTTCTCCTGCTGCAGCCCAGGCTCTGGTTGGCTTTCTGGGCTGCAAGTGCAGACTGAGAGCTCCTGCTGAGCTTCTCCTCCCCCAGCACCCCCAAGGCTCTCTCCTCAGGGCTGCTTCCCAGCCTGGCTTTGTGCCTGGGGTTGCCTTGACCCAGCTACAGGACCCTGCCCTTGGTCTTGTTGAACCTCCTGAGGTTGGCTTGTGCCCAGCTCTGCAGCCTGTCCAGCTCCCTCTGGATGGATCCCTTCCCTCCAGCCTGCCCAGCTCCCCCTGGATGGATCCCTTCCCTCCAGCCTGCCCAGCTCCCCCTGGCTGGATCCCTTCCCTCCAGCCTGCCCAGCTCCCTCTGGATGGATCCCTTCCCTCCAGCCTGCCCAGCTCCCCCTGGCTGGATCCCTTCCCCCCAGCCTGTCCAGCTCCTTCTGGATGGATCCCTTCCCTCCAGCCTGCCCAGCTCCCCCTGGATGGATCCCTTCCCTCCAGCCTGTCCAGCTCCCTCTGGATGGATCCCTTCCCTCCAGCCTGCCCAGCTCCCCCTGGATGGATCCCTTCCCTCCAGCCTGCCCAGCTCCCCCTGGCTGGATCCCTTCCCCCCAGCCTGTCCAGCTCCTTCTGGATGGATCCCTTCCCTCCAGCCTGCCCAGCTCCCCCTGGATGGATCCCTTCCCTCCAGCCTGCCCAGCTCCCCCTGGATGGATCCCTTCCCTCCAGCCTGTCCAGCTCCCCCTGGATGGATCCCTTCCCCCCAGCCTGCCCAGCTCCCTCTCAGCATCATCAGCACCATCACCCTCAGCCTGTCCCTGCACACATCTCCCTCCCACCCCAGGACATTCCAGCAGCAGACTGCACACCAGAACCCCTCAGGTGCAGCTGCCCCTCAGGCAAGGCACCCAACACATGCTCCAAGGTGACTGCACACAACTCCAGCAGCCAGTGCAGCCCTGGGGCCCACCCCCAAGCTTCCTCTCCTGCAGCACCACCATCAGATGGCATTTCTGTGCTCAAAAGACAAAGGTGGTGCTGAGGATGAGAGCCCCAGAGCTGAAGGGGTGGCAGAGCAGAGCAGTGCAGGCAGGAGAGGCCCCAGCAGGCTGCCAGCCTGCCCAGGAGCCTGCAGCAGAGCCCTTTGCCACTCACTGTCTCCATCTGGCCCCCTGTGAGGGGTCTGTAGGTCCAGTCCACCAGCAGGCTCTCAGTGATGGGGGAGCTGGATCTGAAGGAGCACTTCAGCAGGGCTGGCTCCCCCACAAAGGCTCTCACAGTAGGGCTGATGCTGATTTCCAGGGCAAGGGCACTGCAGGCACCTGGAGGAGGAAGCACAGAGGGCAAGGGTCAGGTTGCAGCCAGCCCTGGGGGGATGCCAGCCCAGAGGTGCCAGCCCAAGGCCAGCAGCACAGCCCTGACTGCCTCCCCACAGGGCAGGGGCTGGAAGGGGCCTCTGGAGCTCAGAGCTGATCTCCAAGGCAGGGTCACAGCAACACATCCAGGAGGGTTTGGGGTGTCTCCAGAGCAGGAGACTCCACCACCTCCCTGGGCAGCCTGCCCCAGGCCTCTGCCACCCTCCCAGGGACAAAGTCTTCCCTTCTGCTCCCATGGAACCTCCTCTGCCCCTGGTGCTGTGCTTGGCCAGCCCTGAGCAGAGCCTGGCCCCAGCCCTGCACACCTTCAGCCCCAGCACTGAGGGCAGCCTCAGGCTGCTCTGCCCCCAGAGCTGCCTCAGCCTGGCCCCCCAGGGAGCTGTTCCCCTGCCTGCAGCAGCTCTGGGCCTCTGAGCTGGACTCTTCTTGACCTGAGGGCCCCAGGAGTGGACAGAGGTAAACGTGAGACACAACCAAGGCCAGGGGTCAGCCCTGTGGCTAGCACCCAGCCAGGCCAGGGGCTGGAGCCCCAGGGGGGGCAGCCTGCCTGCCAGAGGAGCCTCTGTGGGACTCCACCACCCCTCTGGGCAGCCTGCTCCAGGGCTCTGCCTCCCTTAAACCCCAGAAGCTCCTCCTGATGGTCAGCTGGAGCTGCTGCTGCTCAGCCTGTGCCTTGTCCTGGCAGCCTGCCCTGCTGGCCAGAGCCTGGCCCCATCCTCCTGGCCCCAGCAGGGCGCTGATCTGACCCCCCCAGCTTCCTGCCCTGCTGCTCCTACTCACATCTGCCAGCCCCAGGGGGGCTTCCTGGCCCTGCACACCCTGCTGCCACCAGCACCAGTGTAAAGCTCCTCCTGCTCCCCACCCAGAGCCCTGAACCCCCAGGGGCAGCAGCTGGGCTTCAGCAAAGCCTGCAGGGAGCCAAGGGCAGGGCACAGAATCAACCAGCTTGGAGAGGACCTTCAAAGCCCAACCCAGCACCCAGCACCATTGATTGCTCAGGGTCTCATCCAGCCTGGCTGCAAACACCCCCAGGGAGGGCACAGCCACAGCCTCCCTGGGCAGCCTGTGCCAGGCTCTCACCACCCTCATGGGGAACAACTTCTTCCTCACCTCCAATCTCAATCTCCCCACTTCTACTTTTGCTCCATCCCCCCCAGTCCTATCACTCCCTGGCACCCTCCAAAGTCCCTCCCCAGCTCTCTTGGAACCCCCTCCAAGACAATGAGGTCTCCTCAGAGCCTTCTCCTCTCCAGACTGCACAACCCCAACTCCCTCAGCCTGTCCCCATAGGAGAGGTGAACAAACACACACCTGAGCCACAACCAACCAGCTGAGCCCACAGCCACCCTGTGCTCCCAAGCAGCCTCCAGAGGGACAGAGCTGAACGTGCAGTGGAGACCTGTGGCTCACAGCCACCTCCAGCCTGGCGCTGGGCACCTCCAGGGTGGAGGCTCCCAGCCTGTGCCAGGCTCTCCCCAGGCTCAGATCAGCCTGGCTGTGTCCCTGCGCAGCCTGCCCTGGCTGGAGCCGTCCCTAGCATCCAACCCAAGCCTCCCGCGGCACAGCTCGGGGCTGGCTTCAGCTTGGACGTGAGGACCTTGGAGGTCTCTCCCAACCTGATCGCTGCGGTGACTCTGTCGCCGCTCGCCCGGCGGAGACCAACCCCGCCCGGGACGGAGCCTCCCGCAGACAGCAAGCGAAGGCTGCCGGCTGCCTGCCCTGCCCTGCCCTGCCCTGCCCTGCCGAGGGGCTTCGCTCCCCCCGAGGCTCCTCCTGCCGCTGCCAGCCCTCCCCGCCCCGGGCACCGACCGCCCCGGGCACCGGGCACCGACCGCATCGGGCACTGGGCACCGACCGCATCGGGCACCGACCGCATCGGGCACCGGGCACCGACCGCATCGGGCACCGGGCACCGACCGCATCGGGCACCGACCGCATCGGGCACCGGGCACCGACCGCATCGGGCACCGGGCACCGACCGCATCGGGCACCGACCGCATCGGGCACCGACCGCCCCGGGCACCGGGCACCGACCGCATCGGGCACCGGGCACCGACCGCATCGGGCACCGACCGCACCGGGCACCGACCGCATCGGGCACCGACCGCATCGGGCACCGACCGCATCGGGCACCGACCGCATCGGGCACCGGGCACCGACAGCATCGGGCACTGGGCACCGACCGCATCGGGCACCGAGCACCGACCGCATCGGGCACCGACCGCATCGGGCACCGACCGCATCGGGCACCGGGCACCGACCGCATCGGGCACCGACCGCATCGGGCACCGGGCACCGACAGCATCGGGCACCGGGCACTGACCGCATCGGGCACCGACCGCATCGGGCACCGACCGCCCCCGGCATCGGGCACCGACCGCATCGGGCACCGACCGCATCGGGCACCGGGCACCGACAGCATCGGGCACCGGGCACCGACCGCATCGGGCACCGACCGCATCGGGCACCGACCGCACCGGGCACCGACCGCCCCGCTCCGCTCCTGCCCTGCCCGGAGCTCCCAGCTCCACCGCGCCCCCCGCCCCCCCCGCCCGGGGACTCCCCGTTACCCAGCAGAAGCAGGAACCCCCGCGGAAGGAGCAGGAGGAAGGGCAGGGGGGAGCCGCCCCCGGTCGCCGCCACTGCTGCGCCGCCGCCGCCGCTGCGCATCCCGGCTCCGGCCCAGGGCTGCAACATGGCGGCGCACCTGCGCGCGCGCCGGCAGGTGAGGGCGGGGCCACGCCCCGAGGTGGCCGCCCCGCCCCGCCCCCCCGCGTCGCCATGGCAACGGCCGGCGCCGAGCCGCGCCAGCGCCTGGCCGGGAGGTAGCCCCGGGAGCGGCCCCGGCATCGGTCCTAGCCCCGGGACCGGTTCTAGCTCCGTTTCGTGGCCCCGACCCCGGGAGCAGCCCCAGCCCCGTTCCGCCGCCCCGAGATCGGTTGTACCCCCGTTCCACGGCCCAAGCCCCGGGAGCAGCCCCCGCCCCGGGATCGGTTCTAGCCCCGTTCCGTGGCCCCAGCCCCGGGAGCAGCCCCAGCCCCGTTCCGCCGCGCCGGGATCGGTTCTAGCCCCGTTCTACGGCCCCAGCTCCGGGATCGGTTCTATCCCCGTTCCGCGGCCCCAGCCCCGGGAGCAGCCCCGGCCCCGTTCCGCCGCGCCGGGATCGGTTCTACCCCCGTTCCACGGCCCCAGCCCCGTTCTGCCGCCCCGGGACCAGTTCTACCCCCGTTCCACGGCCCCAGCCCCCGGGGAGCAGCCCCAGCCCCGTTCCGCCGCTCCGGGATGGGTCCTAGCCCCGTTCCGTGGCCCCGGCCCCCGGAGCAGCTGTAGTGCCGTTCCGCGGCCCCGGCATCATAGATGCAACAAGCAGTTGTAGCCCCGTTGCACGGCCCCGGGAGCAGCCCCAGCCCCGTTCCGCCGCCCCGGCAGCAGCCCCAGCGCCGTTCCCCCGCTCCCGGAGCGGAGGTAGCCGAGACGGGAGCCACGTCTTTGGGCCGCAGGAATCTCTGCTCTCCCACCGGGCTCTCCGCACTCCCCGGTTCCGGGGGGGCTGTGTTTTGGGTGCAAACCCTCCCCCTGTGCCGCACGCCGCCGCCGCCAGCACGCCACCGCCGCTTCCCTCCACGTGGCTCCTTTATTTATGGCACACGGTTGGAAACAAAAACACAGCCACAGACAACGTGGCCAGTACCTGGCGGAGCAGAGCTGTAAAGCCATAAAGATATTCTCTACCCCGACAGAGTTGTCGGGGGCAGGGCAGGGGCTGGGCGCTGGGTAAACGCCGCAGCAGCGCTGTGATTTCTCACTCACCATGGAATGTGCTTGGGTTGGAAAAGCCCTCTGAGAGCAGCCAGGCCAACCAGCGACCCAACCCCACCGTGGTCACCAAAACACCTCCCCAAGCGCCACGGCCACAGGTTTCTTGCACACCTCCAGGGATGGGGACTCCGCTGCCTCCCTGGGCAGCCTGTTCCAAGCCCTGACCACTCTTGCAGCAAGGAAATTCTTCCTCAACTCCAACCTCTCCTTCTCCTGGCTCAATTTCAGGGTGGAAGGGAAGCCTGCAGCAAGCAGGGATCGGGGGGGCTTTACCCCATTGAACTAGATCAAGGGGCTCCCTTTCTGAAGGAGAATCAATCCATCAAGCAATATGTGCTGGGGGGCACCTGGGCAAGAAGCAGCACCCCCAGGCAGTGGTGGGATGCTGCTGTTGTTGCTGCAAGCCCGATGCCATGCCCACAGCTGCCACCCCACAGAGCAGCAGGAGGGTGCCTCAGCCTGGGCAGCACTGCTTGCTCAGGGCAGGCTCTGAGCTGGACCTGCAGCCAGCTCAAGGGTTGGAGCACCTGCAGCGGTGCTCAGGAGGCTGCCGAGCAGGGGGAAGCAGCATCCTGCACGGTGGTGGGAAGTGAGGAGGCGAGCAGAAAGGAGGTCAACGTGGGGTTGTGCTGGGAGCAGCTGAAGTGTGTGGCTGCACAGGAGGCAGCCACCTCAGCTGCTGTAGATGCAAAGCTGCAAGAGGTCAGCGTGAAAAGCACCCCTTAAACACAAAGCAGCAGAAACTCCCTAGCTGCTCACAGTTGCCCTTTGCAGCAGCAAAAGGGATTGAAAGCATCTTGTAGCCAGAGGCTGCTGCTGTGATCCCTCTCAGGCCATCTTCCTTCTTGTGATGCCAAAGGGAAATTTGAGGCAGGGAAATAACAAAGAAACAGGGCAAGACACAAAGCACCTTGCAGCATTTAAGGTGCAAGAGTTGTCTGAGCAGAGACTGTTCCGTGGCTGAGCGCTCAGCAATCCTGACCTTTGGTTCAACTCTTCCGGCAGGTTGTTGCCTTCAGAGCAGCTTTCTCCAGGCTCTGCCAGCGTGGAGATGAAAGGGAAGCTCTTTGTTCGTGGGGCAAGGTCCTCCTGCTTTCCTTCAGCGAGGGAAATTTGCATCCCCTGGTCCTGTCACCCTCCTTCCTGGCAGGACTTTCAGGTTGAGCAGGGCTGCCAGGCCGGGCAGCACGAGGCGTCTGTAATTCAGCTTGGTTCTGATGTCCCAAATTACCACCTCCCACCCTGGGCTTTAGAGGCACCTGAGAAGAAAGGGCAGAGGGGGGAAAACAAAACCAGGCTCATTACTCAGGCTTATTGTTGAGAACAGAAATGGTTAGAGGCAACTGCTGACCTCACAAATGGAGTGGAGGAAGGGGGTGGGGGCAAAACACCAAAGGATGCTGAAACCTTCCAGCAGAGCCAGCAACTCTGGGAGGAGCTCTAAGCCCTCTGGTGGCAATTTTCAAGCAGCTGAGATCGAATGGATCAAAGATCAGGTTCAGAACTGCTGAGGGTGAATTCGTTCCTCTTGCTGCACAAGGCAGGCACACATCGAGGGAGAGCAGCAAGGGCAACTGGGGGGGAAACCTTCACCATTAAGGGGGGGGAGGGGGGGGGGGGAAGGTCTCCACTGCATGTTCCTCTCTGTCCCTCTGAAGGCTCCTTGGGAGCACAGTGTGGCTGTGGGCTCAGCTGGTTTGTTGTGGCTCAGGTGTGTGTTTGTTCACCTCTCCTATGGGGACAGGCTGAGGGAGTTGGGGTTGTGCAGTCTGGAGAGGAGAAGGCTCTGAGGAGACCTCATTGTGGCCTTCCAGTATCCAAAGGGGGCTCCAAGAAAGCTGGGGAGGGACTTTTGAGGGTGTCAGGGAGTGATAGGACTGGGGGGATGGAGCAAAAGTAGAAATGGGGAGATTGAGATTGGAGGTGAGGAAGAAGTTGTTCCCCATGAGGGTGGTGAGAGCCTGGCACAGGCTGCCCAGGGAGGTGGTGGAAGCCTCCTCCCTGGAGGTGTTTGCAGCCAGGCTGGATGTGGCTGTGAGGTGTCCCTGCCCATGGCAGGGGGTTGGAGCTGGCTGATCCTTGAGGTCCCTTCCATAGGATCCCTTCCCTTCCCTTCTATGACCTCCAGACAATAAAGAGCCAGGTAAAACTGCCCTAAAGAGCCTGCAGAGAGAGCAGGATGTGAGTTAGTGGATGCCTGAGTGGACACCTGCACTGTACTTACCATCCAAGACCTCTACTCTTCCAAGGGGGCTGCTTCTTTCTCTTCTCTGACCTTCAGGTTCTCCTTTTCTGTGCTGTCATTAAAAAGAGAGGGGGAAAAGGTTAAAAAAAGAGGGGAAATGCTGAAAAAAAAGAGGCTAAATCAGCATCAGATGTTCTGAGCAGCAGAGACACCTTCTGAGGGACATCTGGCATGCAAGGCATAAAGGCAGATAAGATGCCAAGCATGCTGCATGCATGGAGACCACAGTGCCAGGTTCAGGGAGAGATCAGCTGCCAGCTGCCACCACAACTGCTGGAGAGGCTCCAGAGGAGGCCATGAAGATGATCAGAGGGCTGGAGAAGCTTCCCCCTGTGGGGACAGGCTGGGAGAGTTGGGGCTGTTCAGCCTGGGGAAGGCTCTGGGAAGAGCTCAGAGCAGCCTTCCAGGACCTGAAGGGGCTGCAGGAGAGCTGGGCAGGGACTTTAACAACGGGTTGGGAGTGGCAGGAGGAGAGGGAATGGATTGAAGCTTGAGGAGGGCAGATTGAGACTGGAGATGAGGAAGAAATTCTTGTCAGTGAGGGGAGAACAGGCTGCCCAGGGAGGCTGTGGCTGTGCCCTCCCTGGGGGTGTTCAGGGCCAGGCTGGATGAGGCCCTGAGCAGCCTGGGCTGGTGGGAGGTGTCCCTGCCCGTGGCAGGGGGTTGGAGCTGGATGAGCTTTAAGGTTCCTTCAAACTTAAACCATTCTATGAGTCTATGACTGAATCCTTCTCCAGGTGAGGAGACTGTGAAGAGGAGGAGCAGAATGAGGTCTCCTAAAGCTCACTCATCCCGGGGCTCTGCTCTGACTGCAAGCCAGCAGCCAATTAGCGCTAATTACGCCGGCAGCTTCGCACTGCAGACGCTCAGCCTCCAGTCCAAGCCAATGAGTCAGGCTGGCTGCAAGGATATTTGAGGAGCTTCCCCAGGAGCCTCTCTCCCCTGTGCTTACAGTTCGGTGTCTGCCACCTCGATGCCCCTCTCCTCGGCTCTCTTGCGCCGGTGCCGGCAGAGGATCACCGCAGTCACCACCACAATCATCAGGACGCAGGCAGAGCCGATGGCCACCGCCAGGAAGTGGATCTCTGAGAAGTACACTGTGTGGAGAGAAGCATGGACATGGAGGACACACAGAGTGGCTCTTGGCATGAGCCTGGGAGCACACACCCCCACGGGCATCACTTTCCCCCAGGCTCTGTTTTCCCTGTGTGCATTGGCTCCCCTCAGGCTCTCTCTTCACAAATCCTTTACTCCACGGATTCCTCCCAGACGTGGAAAGCCATCCAGGGGTTCACACTGCCACAACCACACTGACCTCCCCAGCACAAGAGGGACCTGGGCCTGCTGGAGAGGCTCCAGAGGAGGCCACAAAGATGATCAGAGGGCTGGAGAACCTCCCCTGTGAAGACAGGCTGGGAGAGCTGGGGCTGCACAGCCTGGAGGGCAGAACCAGGCTGGAAGAGACCTTTGAGATCATCGTGTCCAACCCAAATGGAGGATAGAGAAGGCTGCAGGGAGACCTCAGGGCTGGATTTCAATATCTGAGGGGGGCTACAGGAAGGCTGGGGAGGGACTGCTCAGAAGGGCTTGGAGGGATGGGACAAGGGCAATGGTTTGAAACTGGGGCAGGGGAGATTTGGGTTGGACATCAGGAGGCAGATTTAGGTTGGACACCAGGAGGGAGCTCTGCACAGGGAGGCTGGGGAGACACTGGCACAGGCTGCCCAGGGAGGTGGCTGAGGCTCCATCCCTGGAGCCATTGAGGCTCAGCCTGGCTGTGTCCCTGTGCAGCCTGCTCTGGCTGGAGCTGTCCCTGCTGTGGGCAGGGGGCTGGGGCAGGATGCCCTCGGAGGGTCCCTTCCAGCCTGCTGCCAGCTGTGGCTCCGTGCCGGGGTCTCGGCCTCACCTTTCTGCACCACTCTGAGCCGCACCTCCCCGATGGTGCCGTAGAAGTCCGGGGGGTTGTTCACCTGGCAGGTGAAGGTCCCATTGTCCGTGGGCTGCAGGTTCCAGATGATGATGGAGGCGTCGTACTGCTGGACGTTGCCGTCCCAGGTGACTCTCTGCTTGAAGCGCCCTGCCGGGGGCTCGTAGGGCTCCTTCAGGTAGCGAAACACCTAGGGGAGAGCAGCTCTCAGTGCTGCACACCAGGCAGCCCAGCCAGGGGCTGCCTGGGCTGCCAGGCTGGGGGGCATGGAGCAAAGCTAGGAGTGGGGAGATTCAGATTGGATGTCAGGAAGAAGTTGTTCCCCATGAGGGTGGTGAGAGCCTGGCACAGGCTGCCCAGGGAGGTGGTGGAAGCCTCCTGCCTGGAGGTGTTTGCAGCCAGGCTGGAGGTGGCTGTGAGCAACCTGCTGTGGTGTGAGGTGTCCCTGCCCATGGCAGGGGGTTGGGACTGGCTGAGCCTTGAGGTCCCTTCCCACCCTGACAATTCTGTGATCCTCTTGTTGAGGAGCAGCAGAGCTGACCCCAGGGCATCTCCAAGGCTGTTTCTGAAGACAGTGCCTTGTGCTGTCCAGAGAAGAGCCAAGAGAATGATCTGAGGAGTGGAAGACCTCCATGTGAGGAAAGGCTGAGAGAGCTTGGTGTGTTCAGCCTGGAGAAGGGAAGGCTTAGGGGAGACCTCATCACCATGGATCAGTGCATCAAGGCTGGCTACCAGGAGGATGGAGACTCCCTCCTGACCAGGAATCCCCTGGAGAAGCCGAGGGGTGATGGGGGCAGGGAACTGCTGGGGACATTCCCTTTGGACCCCAGAGGAAAATGTTTCCCCATGAGAACAGTTGGACACTGGAATCATCTCCCAAGGGCAGCAGTGGAGTCCCTTCCAGGGGAACACTTTCCAGGCTCAGCTTGGCAGGGTCCTGGGCCAGCTCATTGCAACTCTGCTGTCACCCAGACAGGTTGGGGCAGAGGATCCTTGGGGTCCCTTCCAACCTGGCACTCCGAGGAGCTGTCAGTGCTGGGCACCAGGCAGTCTGTGGCGGCAGCAGCAACGTGGAAGTGGGGCAGCAGAGCTGCCTTCACCCAGCTGCTCCCAGGGGAACTCCAAGGCAGCTTCTACAGACAGCTCCTTGTGCTGTATGCCCAGGCCTGGCCTTTGGGCACTCACAGAGCTGACCTAGTGCTGGGTCTGGGGGCTGCTGCGCTTGGGCGAGCGTGCAGCGGTGCCATGCAGCATTAAGGCTTCACTTACAGGCTCATGGGAGCTCAGGTCCTCGGGCTGGAAGTTCCAGGTCACTGCCAGGTTTGGGCTAATGGGGCTGGTGCTGGAAAAGGTGCATTTCAACCTCAGCTTGGTGCCGTTCACAGCCTTCACCTCCTTGGCAGTGTAAACCTCCACGGCCGCCGCAGGCCACAGTGCTGCAGGGGGAACCAGAGAAGAGGTTAGGGGCGATGGAACCTGCCCGGGTGTAAGCTCAGCACTTCTCCCTATCTGCTTGTAGTCTGCAGGGCTGCCTGCCTTATCTATCCCTGTCAATGTTTAACCTGACAGTGAGAAGCAGGCAGGTAATGAGGGAGATGATCCTGGGCATGCAGGATGCAAGAGGTCCCCCCCTGTGCTTCCTGGGTGCTGCTCTTAAAGCCTGCATTCACCTGAGCTGCTGCTGCAGCTCCCTGTGGCCTCACAGCTAAACACTCACAGATCTGATAACTGCTTGGGAGAGAAAGGAGCTCTGAGGAGCAATTGTCTAAAGGGACAACAGGCTGGAGGGAGGGGGGCAGGAACAAACCTCCTCTATGGGATGAGGACAACCTCCTCCATGGGGACAGGCTGGGAGAGCTGGGGCTGTTCAGCCTGGAGAAGAGAAGGCTCCAGGGAGACCTTAGAGCAGCCTCCCAGTGCCTGAAGGGCTCCAGGAGAGCTGGGGAGGAACTTGTGACAAGGGCTGGGAGTGCCAGGATGAGAGGGAATGGATTGAAGCTGCAGGAGGGGAGACTGAGCCAGAGATTAGGAAGAAATTCTTGGCAGTGAGGGTGGGGAGACTCCGGCACAGGCTGCCCAGGGAGGCTGTGGGGCTGGAAGTGTTCAAGGCATCGAATGGAGCCTTGAGCAAACTGCTCCAGGGGAAGGTGTCCCTGCTCATGGCAGGGGCTTGGAACTGGATGATCTTTAAGGCCCCTTCCCACCCAACCCATGCTGTGAATCTATGGAATGAGACATCCGGGAGGGGCAGTGCTGCTGTGAACACACACACACACACCCCCGTCCCCCCCTTTAAGCACAGCCTCGCTGCTGACTGCCCCCCAAGATCCCAGACCACTTCTCCTGTGCCTGGTGCCGCTCACAAGCTCTCACAAGAGCCAGGGACCTGCTTGCACTCGCAGACTGCTTCAGCCAAGCAGCTCCCAGAGGAGCTGCCGAGCCCCATTCACCAGCTGCCCTTTCCCTTGCTAGAGCCTTTCCTTGAGGCACTCCCGTGTTAGCAGCCTGAGCGCCCTGCAAAGTGCTCTCCTTGCTGTAGGAAGCACCCATCAGGAGGTCAAGAGCCCGGCTGGGCAGCTCTAGCTCAAAGGCAATCACTGCGAGAAGCCCCCCGGGACAGCCTCAGGGTAAATGTCTTCGTTTATCAAAGCGGCAGCTTCTGTTAACCAAACCACCGCCAGCTGCCACTTGGAAGGACAAAAAGAAGTCAGCATCGCTGACTCGCTGCTGGCCTGGGAGGAAGACAACCAGCAGGACACAGAAGGAATTAAAGGGAATTAAATGGGAAACCCACAACGGTGGTCTCCGAGTTCCCACTTCCCCCCCTCCCCCTGCCCACTTCAGCTCTCTCTGGGTTGGTTTCCACCTCGCAGGGCTGTGCTAAGCACCTTGCTGCTGCTGCTGGGGACATCCTTCCCTGCTCCTAATCCTCTGCTCCCTCTGTAGTTTCCTTTGCTTCAGCGGTGGAATTAACCCAGCAGAAAAGGAAAGGGTTAATGATTTCCTGCCGCTTGGAGAGGAGGTAACTCATCTCACTTTGATTCGAGCAAGTGAACGAAAAGACCCCAACAAGCCAAATCTCCCCCCAAAAAACCTTACAAACAGAGCCCCAAGACCTCATCCAAACAAAACGACCCCAAAAAACTCCTAAATAAAACCTCAACACCCCGGCAAACAAAAAGACCCCCGAAGAGAACCCGAACGAGCAAATCCCGAACAAGGAGACCCCGAAGAATCCCAAGCAAACAGAATGACCTCCAAAAAACCTCTCAGCCCAAATGCGCCCCCCCAAAACCACCTCCCAAACAAGATAGGACCCCCCAAACCCCCTCTCAGCCCAAACTCGAGCCCCCCAAACCCCCTCTCAGCCCAAACTCGAGCCCCCCAAAACCCCCTCTCCTCAGCCCAAACTCGAGCCCCCCAAAACCCCCTCTCCTCAGCCCAAACTCGAGCCCCCCAAACCCCCTCTCAGCCCAAACTCGAGCCCCCCAAAACCCCCTCTCCTCAGCCCAAACTCGAGCCCTCCAAACTTCCTCTCAGCCCAAACTCGAGCCCCCCAAACTTCCTCTCAGCCCAAACTCGAGCCCCCCAAAATCCCCTCTCCTTAGCCCAAACTCGCGCCCCCCAAAACCCCCTCTCAGCCCAAACCCGAGCCCCCCAAAACCCCCTCTCCTCAGCCCAAACTCGAGCCCCCCAAAACCCCCTCTCCTCAGCCCAAACCCGAGCCCCCCAAAACCCCCTCTCCTCAGCCCAAACTCGAGCCCCCCAAAACCCTCTCTCCTCAGCCCAAACCCGAGCCCCCCAAAACCCCTCTCAGCCCAAACCCGAGCCCCCCAAACCCCTCTCAGCCCAAACGCCCAACCCCGAGCACTGCGGGCGGTATAATGCGGCCTCGTACAAGGACAGCCGCCGCATTTCCTGTGCTCGAGAATCATTTACAGCCAAGGACTTCCCGGCCAGATTGCTTGCTTTGGTTTTTTTTTCCCCCTTTTCTTTTCCCAAAGGGAAATAACTAACTCAGTGGACGCCTGGAATGCCGCAGCCCCGAAGGTGTTCGCCAGCGGAAGACTTCCTTGGCAGCCATCGAAGATTCGGAGCCAACTCTTTTCCCTCTTTAAACAACTTCAGAAGCAAATAAATCAATGCAAAGCGGAGGGGAAGTGAGACCTGCCCGGGGTGGTGCTGCTTTGGCAGGGAGGGATTGGACTCGGTGGTCTCCACAGGTCCCTTCCAGCCGCCGCGCAGGGTGTCCATGTGCTGAGGGATTTGAGATCCGGGATCGCAGAGGCATTCAGGTTGGAAGAGACCCTCAGGGTCACCAAGTCCAAAGCGACAGCCCTGCTCAAATGGTGGCCTCCTCCCTTGCCATCTTTGCTGGCCACAGGGAATTCATACAACCGTCAGGGCTGGAAGGGACCTCAAGTCTCAGCCAGTTCCAGCCCCCCTGCCATGGGCAGGGACACCTCACACCACAGCAGGTTGCTCGCAGCCACATCCAGCCTGGCCTTAAAGACCTCCAGGGATGAGGCTTCCACCACGTCCCTGGGCAACCTGTGGCAGGCTCTCACCACCCTCATGGGGAACAACTTCTTCCTCACATCCAATCTCAATCTCCCCACTTCTAGTTCTGCTCCATCCCCCCCAATCCTATCACTACCTGAGACCCTAAAGAACAGCTTTGCTGCCTGCCTGCGATAGTTGCGGTGGGAACCCTCTCCACCGCCCCCCCGGGATCGCCGCCCTGGGAGCCAGCCCAAGCCGCCGCCGCTGCCGAATAATCTCTAAGTGTCTGGTAACAAAGACAGCGAAAAAAGCAATACCTCGGACTAAAGTTCATCTTCCTGGAGGGAGGGGAGAAGAGGTGCAACCGGAGCTCAGAATGAGCTCAGTGTTCACTTTCCCCCTGAACACGCCTAAACCTGTTTGTCCACCGAACTCCGCCGCTTCCTGCCGCTCGCAGCCAGCCCCGGACCCAAAGAGCCGCAGCCACCCCCCGACCCCCTCACTCCCCCCCGCCCCCCAGCTTCTGCGACTCCTGCAAAGCCGCTGCCCGATCGGGATGATGGGGAAGGGATGAGAGGAGGAAAAGCGAGAGGGCAGCAGAGGCCAAGCGGCTCCAGATCTCCTTACCTCGCAGCTGCAGTGCCAGGAAGAGCAGAGCCCGCAGCCAGCTGGGGCCACGCATTGGCAGCGGGAGGTTGGACTGCGCAGGCTGAGCCGCACCGAGCATTCGTTTCAGGTTCTCACTACCTGGATGAAAGTTAAAGCTTTCCCCCCAACCCCCGCCCTGCCCCGAGTCTTCCCAGCAGCGTAGAGCAAATTCCTTACTCCGAGCGCTTCCCTGCCCCGGCTGCCAAAGGCGAGGCGCGGTCCGGCCCGGCTCCCCCCCGGGTGTGAAACAAGGCAGCTTTTCAAGGCAAGTTTTAATTTCTTCTGCCTCCCATATTCCTTTGCTCTTTGGTGTTGCAATCATCCCTCCGCCCAGCTTCACCTGAAACCACTCCCCTCTTGGGGGAGGTAAGTCGTGTTCCTGGAAGAAAGGGCGAAGGTGTTTGGCGACAGCCCGAAGGAACGAGGGGCAATCGTTTGACAAAAACCTGCGAACACACTCCCCCCACCCCCCAAAGAAAAGCAACCCAGAGCAGGGAGCCCTCCGGCAGCGACGTGGGAATGCATCCAGAGGATGGGAAATGCCCTCCCCAAACAGATACCTTGCAGGGATCGCTGAGCTGGGGCTGGTTAGCCTGGAGAAGAGGAGGCTGGGGGTGGGGGGGATCTCATCAATGCTTACAAATATCTAAGGGGGGGGGGGGGTGTCAGGAGGATGGGGCCAGACTCTTCCCAGGGGTGCCCAGTGGCAGGACAAGAGGTGATTGGCACAAACTTGAACATGGGAAGCTCCTTCCAAACATGAGGAGGAACTTCTGCGCCATGAGGCTGCTGGAGCCCTGGAGCAGGCTGCCCAGGGAGGTGGTGGAATCTCCATCTTTGGAGACTTTCGAGGCCCACCTGGATGCGTTCCTGTGTGCCCTGCCCTGGGTGACCCTGCTCTGGCAGGGGGTTAGACTGGATGAGCACCAGAGGTCCCTCCCAACCCCTAACGTTCTGTGACTGAGTCTGTGAAGGGCGCTCACAAATCCCCTCTGCTCTCGCAGCCTTAGGAGCAGCTCTGGCAGCTCTGTCGGCTCCAGGCAGAGGGACAGGGCAGGGCAGTGCGCTCCCAGCCTGCCCGTGCTGGAAGCACGGCTTGGACAGGCTCCTGCCCCTCTCCCGTGGGGGTCTTCCCCTGCATCAAGCTCAGGTTAGGAGCGGGAGGGCTCCCGGCTGGCGGCAGCAGAGCAGGCTGCGAGGGGCAGGAGCGCCCTCTAGCGGCGCCAGGCCACCTCCGCGCCTGCTGGCGACCCGGGGGGCGGCAGAGCCTGGGGACCCCTCCAAAAGAGGCACAGCAAAGGCACAGCAAAGGCACAGCAAAGGCACAGCAGAGACACAGCAGAGACACAGCAGAGGCACAGCAGAAGCACAGGCAGCCCAGAGTGGGCCAGGGGCAGAGGGGGCTGAGCACAGGCTCTGGGCTCCCGCTGGCTCTGCATGGCTCAGGCTTTCGGGGTCTCTGCTGCACCCACCCTGTTCCTCCTGCTTTTGGCAGCTCTCCCCAGCCTTCCCCAAGCCCTTTACCGTTTGGGAGGGCTGCTAGGAAGAAACAAAGCAGATTTCATTGCAGGTGCAGTTGGTGAGTCCCAGCACTGCCTGGAAGCCTGGAATTGCTTTTGCAGGCTGGTGGCACCCGGAGAGAAACAGCAAGGCAGCAAAGCAAGGTCCTTCCTGGTCATAGAATCAGAATAGTAAGGGTTAGAAGGGGGCCTCTGGAAGTCTCTGAGTGAAATCCTCCTGCCAGAGCAGGATTGCTTAGGGCAGGTCACCCCCATGTCCAGGTGGGTCAGGGAAGTCTCTGGAGGGGGCAGAGTGGGGGGGCAGCGTGCCCTGGAGTGCCTGTTGGGAGCAGAGCATCACCCTCAGGGCAGAGGCTGACTGAAAGCCGTGGGCTTTGCAGCCTGCCACTTGCAGGCTCAGCTCTGCTGGCTCCACAGCATCTCTAGAAGCTCAGCTGGTTCCATCTCTGGCTCCTTTGTTCACTCCCTCCTATTGCTTGCAGTAGTTTCGACTTCAAAGCCTCTTTGTAATGCTGTTGGAGAGCAAATCTAACCCAGGCTCTCCTGCTGCTCCTAGGGCAGACCTTCTGAGGCCTGGGCTGGGCTGGGCTGGTGCAGAGCAGCCACCACTTGCTGTCAGTGACGTTCCCTGCAGGGGTTTTGAGCCTCCACACTTCCTGGCATGTGCTCACTTTGTCAGACGTGTTCTGTGGCTTTCCTGCCTGCTTGCAGGTTTCAGTGGAAGCAGTGAGTCTCCTCAGTGCTGCTTTACACAGCTCTGGTGGGGGGGGAGCCTTGGGGCTCTTTGTCCTGAGACCTCAAGGAGCCAACATCTTCCTCCCTCCCCCCCTTGGTGCTGCCAACCTGCTGTGGTAGAGGAGAGCAAGAGAAGGAGCTTCGTGAGGATGAGGCTGGAGAGGTCCTGGCCTCTCCTGGGGCTCCTGCTCTGTGGGGGTGAGTAGTCCAGGGGGGCAGGGGGTGGCTGCCCCAGGAGAAAGCCCAGGGCTGCAAAGTGCCTGCAGCCACATGGTCCTGCAGCTGGCTCCTGCAGCGCCTGGGGAGCTGCTGCTCCAACCCTCTCAGGCTGGAGGGAGAGAAACCAACCAACCAACCTCCCTCCCTAGGGAAGTTTGGCTTCCTAGCTGCTTGCCCAGGACACCTGGGCTCCAGCCCTCATGCAGCAGGGTTGGAGCTCCATGCAGTGCTCTCTGGGTCCTTTGGTGGGCTTGGGTTGGGTTTGGGTTTGGCCATGCACTTTCCTTGCCCTGTTTGGGGGGAGGTAACTTCAGCCTCACCGCGGCAGGCTGGCAGCGGTGCCAGCCCCCAGCAGGAGCTGATCAGCTTCATGGCCTCCTCTGCACCCCCTCCGTGTCCCTCTCGGGGTGGGGGGGCCCCAGAGCTGGACAGAACACTCCAGCTGAGGTCTCACCAGAGCAGGGTGGGGGGGAGGCAGAATCCCTTCTCTTCCCCTGCCGGCCACACTCCTGCTGGTGCAGCCCAGGGGCTCAGGTAATTGACGCTGATTATTCGTTCTCTCGTAGCTGGCACCGTGGCTCAGGAGGGTAAGTGCTTTTGAGCTGCACTCCTAACCTTTAGTGCCTTAGAAAGAACCTCCCTGGGGAGGAGGTGAAGCCACAGCAGCTTCAGGACGCGGGGCTGGGAGGAGGGACCCCCGAGGAGCAGCTTGCTCCGAAGCTTTTGGAGTCAAACAGAAGAGAGCTGAGTTCCCCGAGGGGGGAGATGTTGCCCCTCGCTGACTGCCGCTGCTAAAGCCGAGCTGGCATCCACTGCCCCCGATGATTGCCGCTGTCCCCGATGGTTGCCGCTGTCCCCGATGATGGCCACTGCCCCCGATGATGGCCACTGCCCCCGATGATTGCCACTGTCCCCGATGGTTGCCACTGTCCCCGATGATGGCCACTGCCCCCGATGGTTGCCACTGTCCCCGATGATTGCCACTGCCCCCGATGATTGCCACTGTCCCCGATGATGGCCACTGCCCCCGATGATTGCCACTGTCCCCGATGATTGCCACTGCCCCCGATGATTGCCACTGTCCCCGATGATTGCCACTGCCCCCGATGATTGCCACTGTCCCCGATGATTGCCACTGTCCCCGATGATGGCCACTGCCCCCGATGATTGCCACTGTCCCCGATGATTGCCACTGCCCCCGATGATTGCCACTGTCCCCGATGGTTGCCGCTGCCCCCGATGATGGCCACTGCCCCCGATGATTGCCACTGTCCCCGATGGTTGCCGCTGCCCCCGATGATGGCCACTGCCCCCGATGATTGCCACTGTCCCCGATGATGGCCACTGCCCCCGATGGTTGCCACTGCCCCCGATGGTTGCCGCTGCCCCCCGGGCAGGGCTGGCCCTTGTCCAGCGGCAGCCAGCAGGAAGGCAGCCGTGAGCTGAGCTCTTAACGCTTCTCTCTCCCTCCTTTGCAGGTGATGATGAAGCAGAGGGAGGTGAGGGCCCTTTGCCAGCGCTCTGCATCACTTAGCACAGCACAAAGGCCGCAGCTGCCCCGCAGGGGAGGCAGAAATCTCGGAGCCCGAGCAGGATTTCAGGAGGGGGGAAAAAAAAACCTTTCCTGTTTGTTGATTGCTGCTGTGGTCACGGCTCGGGGCGGGGGAAGAGCTACGCTTTGCCTCTGCTGGCTGTTGGTGGTCTGCATGTGCAGGGCCCAGCGAGCAGAGGGGTGGCTGGCAGGCAGCCAGGCTCTGGGGCACGGAGCTGAGCGCCCCCTGAGGGCCCTCGGAGAGAATCAGCGAGGATAAAGTAAAGGATGGCTGCAGGAGACACAGGCAGAGGGAACTCACATCGGAGCCTGGCATGGGCTGGGTGGAAGGGAGCTCCAGAGGGCAGCCAGCCCAACCCCTGCAGCCAGCAGGGACATCCTCCCCTGCAGCAGGCTGCCCAGAGCCCTGCTGAGCCTCACCTGGAACAGCTCCAGGGCTGGAGCCTCAGCCTCCTCCCTGAGCAGCCTGCTGCAGTGCTCCAGCAGCCTCCTGGGGCAGGACTTGTTCCTCACATCCAATCCCAATCTGCTCTGCTCTCACCCCAAACCATTGCCCCTGGGCCTGGCCCTGCAGGCCTTTGGGAGCAGTCCCTCTGCAGCCTTCTTGTAGCTCCCTTCAGGTCCTGGCAGGCAGCTCTGAGGTCCCCCTGGAGCCTTCTCCTCTCCAGGCTGAACACCTCCCAGCCTGTCCCTGCAGCAGTCATGGACACAATGCAACCAGGGTGGGCTGAAGGGTGGGCAGGGCAGGCTGCTCAGAAGCTGTTGCTGATGCTGCTTTCCCTCCTCCTTGTCCCCATTTCCAACAAAGAATTCCTGGTGGAGATTTCTGGAACCATGGTGACCATCACCTGTCCCTTGGCTGAAAGCTCAATCACCTGGGAGCTGTCTGGGACAAAAGCAGCTGGGAGTGGGGAGAAGTACACCATAGAGGACCATGACAGCTCTCCTGTCAACGTGACTTGTGGCTCAGGTGATAAGAAGCAAGAACTGTACCTGAATGCCAGAGGTGAGGAAGGGTGGATGGGCTCCAGGTGAGGGCTGCACAGCTGCAGGGATGGACAACAGGAGCTGAGAGCTGACTCAGCATGCTGGGCTGGGTGGTGTGACCCTGCTGAGGCCCTTCCTGCTCTGTCAGGGCAGCAAAAGAGCCCAGGAGCACATTTTTGGCTGAGGGAATCCTCCTCTCCTCTCCTTTCCTCTCCCCTCCTCTCCTCTCCTCTCCTCTCCTCTCCTCTCCTCTCCTCTCCTCCTCTCCTCTCCTCTCCTCTCCTCTCCTCTCCTCTCCTCTCCTCTCCCTCTCCTCTCCCTCTCCTCTCCCTCTCCTCTCCCTCTCCTCTCCCTCTCCTCTCCCTCTCCTCTCCCTCTCCTCTCCCTCTCCTCTCCCTCTCCTCTCCCTCTCCTCTCCCTCTCCTCTCCCTCTCCTCTCCCTCTCCTCTCCCTCTCCTCTCCTCTCCTCTCCCTCTCCTCTCCCTCTCCCTCCCCTCCTCTCCTCTCCCTCTCCCTCTCCCCTCCCCTCCTCCCCCCACCTTCTGCAGCCCTCAAGCTGGTTGCAGGTCAGTGGCTCCCCAGCTCCCTCTTGCTTTGTACAGCTTCTGCCCTGCTCCAGAGGCTTTTCTGGCCTTGCAGAGTGGACTCCTGGAGCACACAGCCTGGTTTCTGTGACCCAGCAGCCAGGGTTGAGCTTCCCCCAGCCCTGACAGAGGGATGGAAGCCTCTGAGCCCTTCCAGCCTTTGGCAGAGGGTGGGAGGGGGTGGTCCAGGAGGTGTTTTGCAGCATGCAAAGAGCAGAGGGTAGGGAAGGAGGCTGCAGCCCCCCAGCCCCCTGTGGGTCTGTGCTCTTCCCTTCCTTCCTGTTTGCTCCTTTCTCCTTCCCACCCCCAGCTGCATCTTTCCTGCTGGGCTGGGGAGGGAGGGGGCCTGTCCCTGAGCACCTCCACCTCTCCTCCTGGCAGTGTGCACCAACTGTGAGGAGCTGGATGCCTTGGCAGTGACAGGGATCATCACTGCAGATCTCCTCATCACCCTGGGGGTGCTGATCCTGGTCTATTACTTCAGCAAAGACAGGAAGGGGAGAGCCAGCAGCAGCCCTGGCATCCGGCAGCGAGGTAAGAGCTGCTGCAGGGGAGGTCCACCAAGCACTCAACATCTGCCCCAGCTGAGTGCTGCAGCATCCTCTGTGCCCTCCAAGGCCTCCCCCACAGATCCCTGGATTGGTTTAGGGTGGAAGAGACCTTGAGGATCATCCAGTTCCAGGGACACCTCCCTCAGCCCAGGCTGCTCAAGGCCTCATCCAGCCTGGCCCTGAACCCCTCCAGGGAGGAGGCAGCCACAGCCTGTGCCAGAGTCTCCCCCCCTCACTGGGAAGAATGTCTTCCTCATCTCCAGCCTCAGCCTGCCCTCCCCAAGCCCCAGTCCATTCCCTCTCATCCCACCCCCAGCCCCTGGTGTGCAGTGCTTGGGGCTGCTCCCCAGGGAGGTGTCCCCCCCCCACGCTGTGCTGTGGGAGCCAGCACCCAGGGTGACCTCTGGCTGCCTGTCTTGCAGGGCAGAAGATGCAGCGTCCTCCCCCTGTGCCCAACCCAGACTATGAGGTATGGAACAGCTGCACTGCCCCCTCTCCCTGGGGGGGGCTGGGGAGGGAGTGGCAGGGAGGGAGTGGCAGGGAGGGAGTGGCAGGGAGGGAGAGGCTGGGAGGGAGAGGCAGGGAGGGAGAGGCAGGGAGGGAGAGGCTGGGAGGGAGAGGCAGGGAGGGAGAGGCAGGGAGGGAGGGGCTGGGAGGGAGAGGCAGGGAGGGAGAGGCTGGGAGGGAGGGGCAGGGAGGGAGAGGCTGGGAGGGAGAGGCTGGGAGGGAGAGGCAGGGAGGGAGAGGCTGGGAGGGAGGGGCAGGGAGGGAGAGGCAGGGAGGGAGAGGCTGGGAGGGAGTGGCAGGGAGGGAGTGGCAGGGAGGGAGTGGCAGGGAGGGAGAGGCTGGGAGGGAGAGGCAGGGAGGGAGAGGCAGGGAGGGAGAGGCTGGGAGGGAGAGGCAGGGAGGGAGAGGCAGGGAGGGAGGGGCTGGGAGGGAGAGGCAGGGAGGGAGAGGCTGGGAGGGAGGGGCAGGGAGGGAGAGGCTGGGAGGGAGAGGCAGGGAGGGAGGGGCAGGCAGGGAGAGGCAGGGAGGGAGAGGCTGGGAGGGAGAGGCAGGGAGGGAGAGGCTGGGAGGGAGGGGCAGGGAGGGAGAGGCTGGGAGGGAGGGGCAGGGAGGGAGGGGCAGGGAGGGAGAGGCTGGGAGGGAGTGGCAGGGAGGGAGTGGCAGGGAGGGAGAGGCTGGGAGGGAGGGGCAGGGAGGGAGAGGCTGGGAGGGAGAGGCAGGGAGGGAGGGGCAGGCAGGGAGAGGCAGGGAGGGAGAGGCTGGGAGGGAGAGGCAGGGAGGGAGAGGCAGGGAGGGAGAGGCTGGGAGGGAGAGGCAGGGAGGGAGGGGCTGGGAGGGAGAGGCTGGGAGGGAGAGGCAGGGAGGGAGAGGCTGGGAGGGAGAGGCAGGGAGGGAGGGGCTGGGAGGGAGGGGCAGGGAGGGAGAGGCAGGGAGGGAGAGGCTGGGAGGGAGAGGCAGGGAGGGAGGGGCTGGGAGGGAGAGGCTGGGAGGGAGGGGCTGGGAGGGAGGGGCTGGGAGGGAGACTCTGCAGCTGCCCTCGGAGCTGAGGGCTCCTGGCGCTGGGGGGGGTCAGAGCCTCCTCTCCTGGCGCTGGGGCCGCGGGGGGGTGGGCAGCAGGGTGCAGCCCTGCCCCAGCTCTCTGCCTGGCTTTGCTCCTGGGGGGGTTGTGTGCTCCAAGGCCCCCCCAGGCTGAGCTCTCTGCTGCTCCCCAGCCCATCCGCAAGGGCCAGCGGGAGCTGTACGCAGGGCTGCAGGCCAGGGGCTTCTGAGCTGCCCAGGCAGGACACCTGCCCAGCAGCACCCAGGGGCCAGGACCTCCTGCCCAGCAGCACCCAGGGGCCAGGACCTCCTGCCCAGCAGCACCCAGGGGCCAGGACCTCCTGCCCAGCAGCACCCAGGGGCCAGGACCTCCTGCCCAGCAGCACCCAGGGGCCAGGACCTTCTGCCCAGCAGCACCCAGGGGCCAGGACCTTCTGCCCAGCAGCACCCAGGGGCCAGGACCTCCTGCCCAGCAGCACCCAGGGGGGCCAGGACCTCCTGCCCAGCAGCACCCAGGGGCCAGGACCTTCTGCCCAGCAGCACCCAGGGGCCAGGACCTTCTGCTCAGCTCCCTGGGGGCTCTCTGCATGCCCTGCCCCAAGGCATGTGGGGGCTGAGCTCTGCTGGCAAGCTGGCAGACATTCTGCTCTGGCTGGCAGGGGGGAGTGGGCTCTGTGGTCTCCAGAGGTCCCTTCCCACCCCCAGCAGCCTCTGCTCTGTGGCTTCTCTGGTTTGAGTCTCTCCCCTGGGACACAGCAATAAAATGGCAGCCAGCACCCCCAGCTCTGCACTGGAGATGATTTCCTCTGTGGTTTTGTCTCTTAGAGAGCTTGGTTGGTGAAGTTCTCAGGTCAGGAGCAGCCTCAGCCAGGCAGAGAGCTGCTGTGGGGCTGGGGCAGGCTCGAGTTCAGCTGGCAGAGCAGCTCTGTGCTGCCTCCCCTTGCAGCAGCCCAGCCTGGGGAGGGCAGGGGCAGGCTGTGCCAGGGCTGGGGGGGGCACCCAAAAATGGAGAGCAGGGGCCAGAGGAGCTGGGGGTGGGTCTGGGGGCAAGGGAAAGACCTGAGGTGCCCTGCACTCAACATCTAGATGTTAAATCTGCCTCCTCCTGGATGCTTTGGTTCCCAAAGGCCTTGAGAAGGGCCCAAGAGAGGCTGTGCTGGCTGGGAAGGTCTCTGTCCCAGCCTGGGCTGAGAGCCACATTTCTGTTGGGTTTCAGAGCAACAGCTCTGAAGAGAGGAAACAGCAGCAGGGGGGTGGGGGAGGGCTGGGGGTGGTTTCACCCTTGAGCTGCAGCATGGGGAGATGAAGCCCCAAGCAGGTTCATGGCTTCAGAGTGCTGTGCTGAGCCTGCAGGATGTGGTTTCAGAGGCAGCACAGCTGGCAGTGCCAAGCACCTCGCAGGCTGCCACCCCCCAGCGGCTCTGTGCCCACCCTGGGTCCCCTCCCCAGCCTCTGCAAACAGCTCTGCCCCAGGGATGCCTGCCCCAGGGATGCCTGCCCCAGGGATGCCTGCCCCAGGGATGCCTGCCCCCAGCCCAGGGCCACGAGGGGGATGGGAGAGGCTTGGAGCACTCTGACCTAACCCTGACTACAAGCCACAGCCTGCTGCTTCCTGCCACCTCCCCTGGGGCTGCTGGTTTGCCTCCTGGGTGCCCCAGGCAGTGCCAGCCCACGCTCCCCTTATCTCCATGGCATCAGTGCCCACCCAGTGGCAGCAGCTCTCTGCCCCTGTGCTAGGCTGCCCTAGAGGAACTCCTTTGGCCCCCCAGGGGGAGGTGCTGAGGAGCCTCACGAGCAGAGCCGTTGCCAATGCTGCCTCTGCAGGCTCCTTGCCTTGTGCAGGGCAGACCCAAGCCCCCTGGCTCCTCCTGCCCTGGGGGTGAGGTTTAACCTTTGCTCACTGCTCTGAGAGCTGATGGGCACAGAGGTGCCATGAGGCTGGCACCACAGCAGCTCCTACCCAGCTGCCTTTGGAGACCAGAGGCAGGTGCTGGCAGATGCCACCTGCAGTGGCCAGGGCAGGCTCAGCCTCCCTGGGGCAGGTCAGAGCAGAAGAGCCACCCAGCCCCTGCTCTGCTCCTGCCAGGAGCCCAGCACCAGGCCCTGCACACGCAGGGGAAGCAGCCTCCTGCCCTCCTCCTGCCAGCCCCCAGCTCTGCCCAGGGCAAGGAGGCACCCAGACCCCTGGAGCCCCCACTCCCCACTCTGGAAGAGGAGTTAAGTGAGGCTCTGCCCATGCCAGGGGCAGCAGCCCTCTCCCTTCACAAGCTCCCTCAGCTTCAGCAAGGGGCCTGGGTGCCTCTTAGCTCCTGGCACAGACTCACAGCTCTGCAGGCATCCAGGCAGAAGGCATCCAGCCTGCACCTTCCCCAGCAGCTGCACAGCCCCTGGGCCTCAAGACAAGGGCAGGGAGACCATGGGAGAGGCTCATCTTTAATGAGAGGAACACAGAGGGGCAAGAGGGGAGAGCAGAGGGCTACAGGCAGCACCTCCCGGCAGGGAGCTTGCAGAGATGAAAAGCCACAGCCTCCTGCCAGCTGGGAGCTTCCAACAGCAGTGCCAGGGCAGGGTCCTGGTGCTCCTGGGCATTCTGGGGGGCAAGCAGTCCCAGCCCCCAGCCTCTTGAGACCTCACCTGCGTGCCCTGGCCGCCGGCAGCTGGCTGTACTGCCCCTCGCCCCGCTCGCCCAGGGGCTGCAGGAAACAGAGGCAGGAGGAGATGCAGCTGGCTCTGCCAGCCCTGGAGAGAGGGGCAGCTGGCCCAGCCCTCTCTTTGCCAAGCTCTTCCTCCCTCCCCCCCCAACCCCAGAGCTCAACAACCCCCCCAGAGTAAGAGGCGGGGGGCAGCTGAGCTCGCCCACCCCCAGGGTGACTCAGGGGATGCGCAGTGCTCACAGCACCTCGGTGCCCCAGGGCACTGAGTACCCCCCAGCAGCCCTGGCAGCATGGCCATGCTGGTCCCAGCACCCAGCCAGCCCCCCCCAGAGGTGCTGGAGCCCACCCCTGCGTGCCCACACTCACCTGGTACAGCTGCTCGTTGGCAATCAGGTTCTGCCTGTCAGAAGCTGAAGGAAGGAAGGAAGAAGGTGGCCAGGGGTCACTCAGGAACATTTGCAACCCAAGCCCAGCAGCTGGGCTGCCTTCAGCCCTCTGCTTTCCTTTGCTCAGGGCACACAGCCCCTGCAAGGCCTCAGATGTCCCTTTGTCCCCAGCTGCTGTCCTTGGGGTGATGCTTTGGGGACCTTTGTGCATCCTCTGCCTGCCCCTGAGAAGCTGAGCTAGGGGCAGGAAGGGTGCAGGGAGTGCTCCCACAGCTGCCTGCCCCAGGCACACTGTGCTGGCTGCTGCCTGCAGGGAGTGGGCTGTGGGGGCAGGGGTGGGAAGCCCCTAGGTGCCACACAGCTCCAGGAGATCACAGGAGCAGAAGGGGAGGGCTTGGGAGGGACCTCTGGGGATCACCCACTGCACCCCCCCTGCCAGAGCAGGGCACCCAGGGCAGGGCACACAGAACACAGCCAGCTGGGGCTGGAAAGCCTCCAGAGCAGGAGACTGCACAACCTCTCTGGGCAGCCTGCTCCAGGCTCCAGCAGCCTCACACCAAGGAAGTTTCTCCTCCTGTTGAGGGGGAACCTCCTGGCTTCCAGCTTGCAGCCCTCACCCTGTCCCTGGGCACCACCATCCTGCCAGCCACCCCCGGGACAGGAGCTGTACTTCCAGCAGCGAGACTCCTGGCCTGTGCTGGTGCCTGCTGCTGTTCCTGCCCTGGTGCCCAGGCACCTCCCAGCCCTGGGCAGGCAGCAGGGCTCTCACCTCGGGACGTGAGCCTCCTGTCCTGGCCAGAGATGCAATAGACAGCGACTGCCAGGAGGATGGTGGCCACCACATCGGCCACCACGATGCCAGAGATGGTAGCAGCGTCCAGCTCGATGCAGTTCTGGCACACTGCAACCCCAGAAGGAGACAGACACTGACAGTGGGGCCACAGGCAGGGCCCTGCCCACCCCCCCAGCGCCTGCCCCCCCGCAGCCAGGGCCACTCTCTGAGCCCAGAGCGCTCAGCCAGCTCTGCCAGTCCGCAGGGAGAGCTCACAGGGTGCACTGGGTTGGAGGGATCAGAGCTGTGTGGTTGGAGCTGCTGCTGGTGCTGAGTGACTGTGCTCCTGCAGAGGAGCAATTCCAGGGACTTAAGGACAAACAACCTCCCCAAAGTGGTTTTGAGCAGCACCAAGCAGAGAAGTGCTGAGAAGGCCAAAGAGAAACTCCCTGCTGCAGGGGGGGTGGGCAGGGGACAAGGTGAGGGAGGAGGGGAGAAGGGTTTCCAACAGTCACAGATGGCAGCAGGCTGGGAGGAGGCCTCCAAGGGCATCCTGCAGGCAGCAGGGAGAGCTCCAGCCAGAGCAGGCTGCACAGGGACACAGCCAGGCTGAGCCTGAAGGGCTCCAGGGATGGAGCCTCAGCCACCTCCCTGGGCAGCCTGTGCCAGTGTCTCCCCAGCCTCCCTCTGCAGAGCTTCCTCCTGCTGCCCAACCTAACTCTGCCCTGCTCCAGCCTCAAAGCCTTGCTCCTGCTCCTGCCACCCCCAGCCCTGCTGAGCAGTCCCTCCCCAGCCTGCCTGCAGCTCCCTGCAGACCCTGAGCTGCAGCTCTGAGCTCTCCCTGCAGCCTTCTCCCCTCCAGGCTGTGCAGCCCCAGCTCTCCCAGCCTGGGGGCACCGGGGAGGACCTCCCAGCTCCGAGCAGCTCCGGCCCTGGGCTCTGCAGCACTCACTGCGGTAGTGCAGCTGCAGGTAGGGGCTGGTCTTGCCGTTCGCTGTGCAGGCGTAGCTGCCTCTGGGGTCGCTGTGAGCTGTCCCCAGGTCCAGCAGGGTTTCGTTCCGGTCCTCAGGATCGCCCTTTTTCCGCCAGCTGATGGGAGCTGCTTTGTCCGTTTCACACTGCAGGAAGACCTTCCCGCTGATCTCCTTCACCCTTACCTTCTGTCCTGTAGAAAGGAAAAGGAGACGAAAAGGAGAGCAGAGAGCTTCCCAGTCGAGTTCTCAACCCTTGGGAGTGCTGTAGGGAGCTGAGGGGGGTGAGTGCTGTAGAGAGCATCCCGGGAAGCTGTCCCTGAGCTGAGCAGAAGGACACCACGCACGAAACAACTGCACAGACAGCAGGGGAGGCAGCAGAGAAGCAGCCCAGGGCTCAGCCGGTGGCACAGAGAGCAGGGGAGGCAGCAGGGGAGGCAGCAGAGAAGCAGCCCAGGGCTCAGCCGGTGGCACAGAGAGCAGGGGAGGCAGCAGGGGAGGCAGCAGAGAAGCAGCCCAGGGCTCAGCCGGTGGCACAGAGAGCTCCAGGCCGCCACAGCACCAGGCTAGGACAGGTGAAGCCACCAGAGCAGCCCTGTCCTCAGGCACCACTGTGCCCAGCCACTCGTGCTCCATCACCAGCACACAGCTCCCATCGAGGTGCCAGCATTCCGAGCTCAGCAAGGCCACGGGAGGTGGTTCCCAGCCATGCCCAGCACCGTGCCGACAGCTGCGGTGTGAGCTGCGGTGTGAGCTGCGGGTGGCAGCGCAGGCACCACGGCGAGCGCCCCGCGGGCACGGCTGCCGACCCCGGACTTACCTCGGACACCCCAGCTGGCCACGGCCAGGCTGGCGAGGAGCAGCCAGGGGCCCAGGGCTCTTCCCCTCCGCATGGCACAAAGCGCTGCCGGCTCTTCGCCCTGCTCGCTGGAGAGAGCTGCTCACCGCCGCCCACTCCGAGCGCTCCGTCGGGTACCGGATGCTGGGGGCCGGAGCCTCCCTTCCCCAGCAGCGGGGTGATGTCTGAGGTGCCTCAGCCCTGCCTTCTCACCCCAGCCCCAGCCACAACGCCCACGGGAAGGCAGAGGAGGAGGAGGACAGCGGGGGCTGAGGTCGGGGGTCCTCCAGCAGCCAGGCAGCCTCCTGCAGTCGAAGGTCCCCCGCAGCAGCCAAGGGTCTGCCCCCAGTCAAGAATGCTCTCACACCCACGGAACCCCACGGCACCCACGGCCACCCCTACAGCCATGCAGCCTCCAAGGGTCCTCTCGCAGCCGTCAACCCTCAGCAGCCGCCAGAGAACCTCCAGCACCCCGAAGTCTCCTCACAGCCATAGTCGCCCAGTATCCACGGGTTCCTCTGTAGTCACCGCTCCCTCCACGGCCTCGGAGCTCCCAGGGCTGGGACCCCACAGCCGCAGCCCTCCAGTATTCACAGGTCCTTCCGCAGTCACCGCTCCCTCCACGGCCACAGAGCTCCCCCAGCACCCACGGGTGCGACCCCGCAGCCATAGCCCACCAGCATCCACGGGTCCCTCCGCAGTCACCGCTCCCTCCACGGCCACGGAGCTCCCAGGAGTGCGACCCCGCAGCCATAGCCCACCAACATCCACGGGTCCCTCCGCAGTCACCACTCCCTCCACGGCCAGGGAGCTCCCAGGGCTGGGACCCCGCAGCCGCAGCTCCCCAGCCTCCGCAGGCACCCTCGCCAAGCAGCAGCAGCAGCAGCAGCAGCAGGTCCCGCGGGCGGGAGCGGAACGCGCCGAGCAATGCTGTCCCGCGGCGGCCGCCGTAGCGCCATGGGGGCCGCGTCCGTCCCGTGGTGCCGCGCGGCGGCGGCGGGCGCTGGCCGGGGCCGGGCGGGAGCGGCGCCGGGGCCGGGAGCGGGGCCGGGAGCGGAGCCATGGCGGCGCCCAGCGGCTCGCTGGTGGCAGCCGTGCTGGCCCACTCGGGCCGCCTCGACAAGGAGGACCTGGGCACCCGCATCGGCAGGCTGTCGCGCCGCGTGGAGGACCTGAAGGCGAGGCCGGGAGCGGGGAGAGCGCGGCGGGGCACCGGGAGCGGGGCGGGGCGGGGCACCGGGAGAGCGGGGCGGGGCACCGGGAGCGCGGGGCGGGGCACCGGGAGCGGGGCGGGGCACCGGGAGAGCGCGGCGGGGCACCGGGAGAGCGGGGCGGGGCACCGGGAGCGGGGCGGGGCACCGGGAGAGCGCGGCGGGGCACCGGGAGAGCGGGGCGGGGCACCGGGAGCGGGGCGGGGCGGGGCACCGGGAGAGCGCGGCGGGGCACCGGGAGAGCGCGGCGGGGCACCGGGAGCGGGGCGGGGCGGGGCGGGGCGGCGGGGCACCGGGAGCGGGGCGGGGGCACCGGGAGAGCGGGGCGGGGCACCGGGAGAGCGCGGCGGGGCACCGGGAGAGCGCGGCGGGGCACCGGGAGCGGGGCGGGGCGGGGCGGGGCACCGGGAGCGGGGCGGGGCACCGGGAGAGCGCGGCGGGGCACCGGGAGCGGGGCGGGGCGGCGGGCCCGGGGTGGCCGTCCGGCGGCAGGGCTGAGGGCGCTGCCGCTGCCGCTCCGGTCCCAGCGTGCGCTTGGCCGGCGGTCCCTGGCGGTTAGGCGGGGCGGGGGGCCCCCGGTGCGGCCCCCGGTGCGGCCCCCGGCGCGGCCCCTGCCCGCTGCTGGCGGAGGGCCGCCCGGGGGGGACGGCGCCCAGACGCTCCTCTCCTGCAGGGGGAAGTCTGCAACATGATCAACAAGAAGTACAACGAGTTCCTGCCCAGCATGCAGAGCGCCGAGGAGCTGGTGGCGCGGGTGGAGGCGCTGAGCGGCAGCGTCGAGCTGCTGAAAGCAGGCATCGAGAACGAGGTCAGCCCTGCCCTGCCCTGCCCTGCCCAGCCCTGCCCAGCCCAGCCCTGCTCTGCCTTGCCCAGCCCTGCCCTGCCCAGCCCTGCCCAGCCCAGCCCTGCCCTGCCTTGCCCTGCCCAGCCCTGCCCTGCCTTGCCCTGCCCTGCCCTGCCCTGCCTTGCCCTGCCCTGCCCTGCCCTGCCCAGCCCTGCCCTGCCCTGCCCTGCCCAGCCCTGCCCAGCCCTCCCCAGCCCTGCCTTGCCCAGCCTTGCCAAGCCTTGCCCTGCCTTGCCCAGCCCTGCCCTGCCTTGCCCAGCCTAGCCCAGCCCTGCCCTGCCCTGCCCAGCCCTGCCCTGCCTTGCCCAGCCCTGCCCTGCCCTGCCCTGCCCTGCCCAGCCCAGCCCTGCCTTGCCCTGCCCTGCCCAGCCTTGCCCAGCCCTGCCCTGCCCTGCCCTGCCCTGCCCAGCCCTGCCCTGCCCAGCCCTGCCCTGCCCAGCCCTGCCCAGCCCTGCCCTGCCCTGCCCAGCCCTGCCCTGCCCTGCCCAGCCCTGCCCAGCCCTGCCCTGCCCAGCCTTGCCCAGCCCAGCCCTGCCTTGCCCTGCCCAGCCCTGCCCTGCCCAGCCTTGCCCAGCCCTGCCCTGCCCAGCCCTGCCCTGCCCAGCCCTGCCCTAATCCAGCCCTGCCCCATCCAGCTTCACCCCAACCCCCAGCTCCCTCCCTCCCTGGGCTGCTGAGAGCAGAGTGGGGAAGGAGGTCACCAGCCCGAGCCACCCCTGGGTGATGTCAGCCCCCAGGCAGGGCTGCAGGTGACACATGCTGCAGGGGCCTGTGGCACAGCAGGGCTGCCAGGAAGGGAGTGCCCACAGCTGGCTGCTGTGCAGCTGGGAAAGGCTGGCCCAGGTCCTGCAAGGGGAACAAAGGGTGGCCCAGGTCCTGCAAGGGAAGCCAAAGGCTGGCCCAGGTCCTGCAAGGGCAACAAAGGCTGGCCCAGGTCCTGCAAGGGAAGCCAAAGGGTGGCCCAGGTCCTGCAAGGGGAACAAAGGGTGGCCCAGGTCCTGCAAGGGGAACAAAGGGTGGCCCAGGTCCTGCAAGGGGAACAAAGGGTGGCCCAGGTCCTGCAAGGGGAACAAAGGGTGGCCCAGGTCCTGCAGGGAGAGCCAAAGGGTGGCCCAGGTCCTGCAAGGAGAGCCAAAGGCTGGCCCAGGTCCTGCAAGGGCAACAAAGGGTGGCCCAGGTCCTGCAAGGAGAGCCAAAGGGTGGCCCAGGTCCTGCAAGGGCAACAAAGGGTGGCCCAGGTCCTGCAAGGGGAACAAAGGGTGGCCCAGGTCCTGCAAGGAGAGCCAAAGGGTGGCCCAGGTCCTGCAAGGGGAACAAAGGGTGGCCCAGGTCCTGCAAGGGCAACAAAGGGTGGCCCAGGTCCTGCAAGGGAAGCCAAAGGGTTCCCAGGTGCCCTGCAGAAAGGCAGAAGGATCAGCCTGGCATGCTGGAAGGTGTGGCACAGCTATGGGAAGCATGGCAACCCAAATCATAGCTCTGCAGCCTCCCTGAGGAGGATGTCAGCAGCTCCTGCACCCTCTGGGTGTTGCTGCTGTGGTTGGTTTTGCAGCACCTGGGGCCCTGGAGCAGTGCTCTGGGGCAGGGTCACCTGCAGCAGGCTTGCATGGTGCATGGCTGTGATAAAGGCACAGGCTGCAGTGCTGCTGGGGCTGCAGTGCTGCTGGGGCTGCAGTGCTGCTGGGGCTGCAGTGCTGCTGGGGCTGCAGTGCTGCTGGGGCTGCAGTGCTGCTGGGGCTGCAGTGCCTCACAGAGCTTTTAAACCAACCTGCAGTCTACCAAAGACCAAACACAGCCCAGACCCAACCCACCCCAACCCAAGCAGCCCACCCCAGACCCAACTCAAGCAGCCCAGCCCAGACCCAACCCACCCCAAACCCAGCCCAACCAACCCAGCCCACCCCAAACCCAACCCAGCCCAGCCCCAGCCCACCCTAAACCCAGTCCAGACCCAATCCCAGCCCACCCCAAACCAACCCCAGCCCCAACCCACCTCAAACCCAACCCAAACCCAACCCCAACCCACCCCAAACCCAGCTCCAACCCACCCCAAACCCAGCCCCAACCCACCTCAAACTCAACCCACCCCAACCCCAACCCACCCCAAACCCAGCTTCAACCCACCCCAAACCCAACCCCAACCCCAGCCCCAGCCCAGAGAGCAAAGCAGAAGAGAGGGGAGGAAGAAAAGGAGGAAGAGGAGAGAGGAGAAGGCAGTTTCCCAGTGTCCCCATTGCCTGTCAGGGTCTTGCTCTTGGCTGGAGCCTTTTCCCCTCCTCCCTAAGTGATTCTAGCACCAGGAAGCCTCCCCCTGTGCCCTCCCCCTGGGCCTGCTGGGGGTTGCTGGCTGGGGAGGGAGGGCAGAGCTCTGTTGCCTTTCAGGTCCAACGAGATCTCACCATCGCTGTGGCTGAGTTCACTGAGCTGAAGCAGCAGCTGGAGAGAGACAGCCTGGTGCTGAGTGTCCTGAAGAAGCTGCAGGAGGTGAGGAGGAGGGGAGCAGGAGTCATCCTCCCCAGGCATGGGGTGTAGAGCTGTGCTCTGGGGGTGGCTGTGCAGGGACACAAAGGCCTCTGCCTGTGTTGCAGTTTGATGCAGCTATCAAGGAGCACAACACTGCCTTGCTGGAGAAGAAGTATGTGGTGGCAGCTCAGCAGCTGCAGAAGGTAGGAAAGGCCTCTGAAGAGTCTGACAGCTTGGGGAGGAAATCACCTCCCAGAGCATCCAGCCCAGCCCCACCATGGCCACCAAACCCTGGCCCCAGGTGCCATGGCCACAGGTTCCTTGAGCCCCTCCAGCCATGGGGACTCCACCACCTCCCTGTGCCAGGTCCTGACCACTCTGGCAGCACAGAAATATTTCCTCCTCTCCCTCTTAACCCTCCCCTGGCACAATTCCAGGCCAGTTCCTCCCCTTCCTGATACTGGGGAGCAGAGCCCAGCCCCCACCTCACTGCAGCCTCTGTTCAGGGAGCTGCAGAGAGCACTGAGGTCTCCCTCAGCCTCCTCTCAGGGAGCTGCAGAGGGCACTGAGGTCTCCCTCAGCCTCCTCTCAGGGAGCTGCAGAGGGCACTGAGGTCTCCTTCAGCCTCCTCTCAGGGAGCTGCAGAGGGCACTGAGGTCTCCCTCAGCCTCCTCTCAGGGAGCTGCAGAGAGCACTGAGGTCTCCCTCAGCCTCCTCTCAGGGAGCTGCAGAGAGCACTGAGGTCTCCCTCAGCCTCCTCTCAGGGAGCTGCACAGAGCACTGAGGTCTCCCTCAGCCTCCTCTGCTCCACACCAAACCCCCCCAGCTCCCTCAGCTGCTCCTCCCCAGCCCTGTCCTCCAGACCCTTCCCCAGCTCTGTTGCCCTGCTCCAGCCTCTCAGTGTCCTCCTGGGAGTGAGGAGCCCAAACCTGAGCAGCCTGGAGGTGCAGCCTCAGCCCCTCCTGGGGCTGTGCAGGGCCCAACTCTTCCCTGAGTCTGGGCCTGATGCTTCCCCCAGGCCAGGAGCAGCCTGAAGGCGCTGGAGTCCCGCAGGGGCTTTGAGCTGAAGATCCTGAAAGCCCTCAGCACAGAGCTGACAGTGCAGACCCAGAACATGCTCTACCAGCTGGGAGAAGAGTGGCAGAAGCTGGCTGTGTGGAAGCTTCCTCCTGCCAAAGGTGCTGAGAGTTCTGGCTGGGGTCTTTGGTTTCCAGGTGGGCAGTGCAGGGGCAGCCCTGGGCTGGGCTTGGCTGCAGCAGTGGTGGGTGGCAGTGCCCTTTGGAGAGCACCTAGGGTGCTACCAGCACCCACCCAGTGCTGTCAGCAGGTTCTAAACACAGCTCTGAAGCTGTGAGTTGATGGAGTGATGGAAGGGGTTGGGCTGGGAGGGACCTCCAAGATCAGCCAGCTCCAACCCCTGCCAGGGGCAGGGACACCTCCCACCAGCCCAGGCTGCTCAGGGTCTCATCCAGCCTGGCCCTGAACACCTCCAGGGAGGTATCCACAGCCTCCCTGGGCAGCCTGTGCCAGTCCCTCCCTGGGCAGCCTGTGCCAGTCCCTCCCCAGCCTCCCTGCCAAGGCCTCCATCTGCCCTCCTCCAGCTCCCACCCCTCCCCTCTCCTCCTGGCACTCCCAGAGCTGCTCAGGGGTCTCTCCCTTGCTGTCTTCATTGAAACAAACTTCCCCTCTGGAAAAACAGCCAGCCACCTTTTCCTTTGGCTGTGCCTTGGAGTGGGGAGAGGAGGAGGAGGCTGCTGCTGGGCACTGAGTCTCTGAGGTGCAGAGTGACCCAGAGGAGAATCCGGACTGCAGGAGGCCAACCCTCCCTGCCCTGCCCTGCAGCATGAGGGCTCCCTCCCCTCTGCTGAGGCCCTGGTGCTGCTTTGTGGCGCTGGGGGGAGGCAGAGCCTTGCTCCAGCAGCAGCTGCTGAGCCCTGCTGGCCCCCTGTGACCCCCAGGTGCTTCTTCTCCCTCGGCAGAGAGCGGCCTGGAGGCAGCGGCGCGCTCGGAGCTGCACCTCCGCACGGCGCCGCCCCAGGAGGAGGAGGTCTCTGGCCCACCCCTGGCCTCTGTGCTGCAGGCATTTGCTCTCCTGGGGGAGCTGCAGGCCAAGCTGAAAACATTTGGTAAGAGACCACAGAGCCAGGTAGAGGCAGCTGGGGGAGCCCCAGGGGCCCTCCTTGGGGTGAGGTGGACACAGGAATCGGTGCCCTGGGAGAGGGCTGCGGCTGCCCTCAGCCCCTGGAGCCTGGGAGTTGGGTTGGCCTTTCCCCTCCACTTAGCATCCTTCCCCCCTCTGGGCCTGGCATTCAAAGGGTTGCTCCAGTTCCAGTTCCTCCTCCCCTGCCAGGAGCAAGGCTTCTGCTCTCAGGCAGCCTCTGACCTTCACCCTTCCTGGGTGTGGGGAGGCTGGCAGGGCCTGGGGCAGGACTGGGGCAGGGCCTGGGGCAGGACCTGGGGCAGGGCCTGGGGCAGGACTGGGGCAGGGCCTGGGGCAGGGCCTGGGGCAGGACTGGGTGCTGCCAGCTGTCTGGGTGTGGGGAGGCTGGGCAGGGTCTGGGGCAGGACTGGGGCAGGACTGGGGCAGGGCCTGGGGCAGGGCCTGGTGCTGCCAGCTGTTGGCTTCCCCCTTCAGCTGGGAAGGCTCTGGGGCAGGCCTCCCTCTGTGCTCTCCCTCAAGGCCACTCTTGGTCCCTGGTCCCTTCATGGCAAGGAGGTGCACCCAGAGCTGGGCCCCACTGCAGCAAGCTGCCTGCCCCTGCTGCTGGGACTCACCTCTCTGTCTGTCTGTCTGTCCCTCAGGCCAGCTGCTGCTGAAGCACATCCTGAAGCCTCTGGTCTCCTACCCTTCCCTCCAGCCCCTCACAGAGGAGCACTCAGATGTCTTCATCCTCCGTTTCAGCCCCCAGGAGCCTGCCTTGGATCCCTGCTCCCCTGTGGAGCTCTTTGGGAAGATCAGACTTGTCTTTGAGGTGCTCCACAAGTACCTGCTGAGTAGGTGGCTTCTGCCTGTGGCCTTGGGCTGAGCTCCAGCACTTGGGAGGGGTAGCTGGAGCAGAGGCTGCCCAGCAGAGCTGGTGGCTCAGCAGTGTGATGTGAGAGGGCTCAGCTGCTTCCAGAGTTGGTTGCTGGGCACCCTGGCAGCCTCAGCCAGCAGCCACAGGGCTGGGAGCTTGCAGGGGGAGAGCCTTTGGGGGTGGGGGATCAAGGAGCTGAGGTTGTGGTGGAGGTTACCCCTCACAAACCTGAGCTTGGCCTGCCACAGGGCTGAAGGGTGCAGGTCCTGAGGCAGCCCAGGAGCATCCTCCAGGGGCTGCAGCCTGAGCTGCTGGAGCATGGCAGGGAGTGGAGGTGCTGGGCAAGCAGGCTCAGCTCCCACAGCTCCAGCTGGCTCCAGCCTGGCTGAGGGCAGCAGCTCCAGACCAGAGGGCAGCTGCTGTGTGGCAGGAGGCACTGGGGCAGCTGCTGAAGGCTCTGCTGAGGGCAGGCCAAGCCTCTCTCTCTTCTCTGACTGCAGATGTGCCCCTGGAGCAGGCTGGGGGGCAGGCAGAGCAGGGCAGGCTGACCCTGGCAGAGCTGCTGGGGGAGCTGATCTGGGAGGAGCTGTCAGACTGCCTCATTCACAACTGCCTGGTGGAGTCCATCCCAGCCAGCAGCAGTGAGCTGGAGCACTACACAGAGGTAGGTCTCCCTCCACACCTTGCAGAGCCAGCTGGGGGCAGTGCCAGGGGGCAGCCTGCAGGGCAGGCTGAGCTTTGCTGACCTGCAGCTGTCCCTCAGGGGAGCCTCTTGCCCTGGGGAGCTCAGGCTGCACTTAGCCAAGACCTGGAGACTTCCAGGCTGTTCAGTCCCCTGCCTGAGGCTCTGTGAGAGGCTGAAGGTGAGGAGGAGGAGGCTGCTTGCTCAGCTGGCTTCCTGAGTGCTGTGGCTGTGGTTAGTGACCAGAGAGGGTTCCTGCACAGGCCCCAGGCAGCAACCAGAGCCTGCTGCCAGCAGAGAAGGCCAAAGGCTCCTCCTGGGGCTGGAGCCAGCAGCACTCAGCAGAGAGCTCCCAGGCCCTCTGCCCCAGCTCTGGCCCAGTGCAGAGCCTCTTGGCTGCCCTGGGGTTTGAGTGAGGCTGGCAGCAGAGCCCAGGGGGCACAGAGCTGCAGTTCAGACACTGCCATTGTCTGCTGGTGGCCCCCAGCTGAGCCAGCTCCTTCCAAAGGGGGAGGTTGGGCTCCAGAGGTCCCTCCCCTCTGTGCCAGGACTGCAGAGAAGCTGCTGGGGGCTTAGCCCTCCCCAAGCCCCCAGGCTCAGCCTCTGAGCAGCTGAGGGGGAAGGGTTTGCCCCCAGCTGCCTTTGCCCCTGGGGCTGTGCCACTGCAGAGCCTCTCTCTGCTCTCCTCAGGTGATTAAAGCCACAGAGGACTTTGAGAAGGCCTTGAAGGAGATGAAGTTTCTGAAGGGGGACATGACAGAGCTCCTGAGATATGCCAGGAATGTCAACTCCCACTTTGCCAACAAGAAATGCCAGGAGGTGATCGTGGCAGCCAGGAGCCTGATGACCTCAGAGATACACAACACTGTCAAGGTGCTGCTGCTGGGGGGCAGGGGGGAGAGCCAGCTCAGAAGGCTTGCCCAGGACCCTCACTGCTGCTTGAGGGGCTGGATTGCTTGGGACCATGGCAGAAAGAGTCCCCAGCCAAAGGGTTTGACCCCCACTGAGCAGCAGGATGTGTCTGAGCACAGAGCTTGCCCCCCTGGGCTGTGCCACAGGGAGAGGAGGAGCACTGCCTGCTGAGCTCTGTGGGGTTCAGCCAGCAGACCTCCAGCAGCCAGGGCAGGCTCAGGCTGGAGGTGAGGAAGGAATCCTTCCCAGCCAGAGAGATTGGCCCTGGGGATGTGCTGCCCAGGGGGGTGGTGGAGTCCCCATGCCTGGAAGGGGTTGAGGAGAGCCTGGCTGAGGCCCTGGAGCCATGGCTGGATGGGTGAGAGGCTGGACTGGATCTCAAAGGCCTGCTCCAAGCTGGTTAACTCTGTGTTCAGTCTCAGAGGCCCTCTGCAGCCCTGTCTTGGAGCTGGGTGCCAGGCCTGGCTGGTTCAGTGCTCCCCAGCCTTGCCCAGGCTCCTTCCTGGGGGCTCTGCCTTAGAAACTCCCAGGGGAGAGGCCTCTGAGGTCAGCCAGCAGCCCACCCCCACCATGGCCACACACTTCCTGCACACCTCCAGGCATGGGGACTCCACCACCCCCCTGGGCAGCCTCTGCCAGGCCCTGACCACTCTGGCAGCAAAGGAACTTTGCCTCCTCTGCAGCCCAGCCCTCCCCGGCACAGTCCAGGCCAGATCCTCTCCTGCTGGCACCTGAGGCTGAAGAGACCAACTCCCACCTCCCTCCAGCCCCCTTAGAGGCCCACCAGCCTCCTCCCTTCCACACTGAAGACCCCCAGCTCCCTGCCCAGCCCTGCTCTCCAGCCCCTCCCCAGCTCTTGCTCCGCCCTGGAGCTGCCGCAGCCTCCCGAGGGCCTCCTTGGAGCCCCCAACCGAAATCCTCTTCTCTCCTTCTGCCTTAGATCACCCCTGAGTCCAGCATGGCCTTACCCAAGCTTCCTGCTCCAAGGGCAGGAGCTCACTTCAGCACCCAGAGAGCTGCTGAGGCCGCTGCTGAGGCCGTGGGGAGGCTGGGGGCCGAGCCCCGGCTGAGCCGGCACACCTTCGCCCTGCCGCCCTGCCGCGTCAGCGCCTCCGTGCAGCAGCTGATGGAGCTGGCTTACCACACCCTGCTGGAGGCCACAGCCAGCACAGACCAGTGGTAGGAGCCCCCTCACTCCTGCCTCTCCCCCTGCCCTGCCCCAGGCAGCTGGCAACAGATGGGGAGGGCTCGAGGGGAAGAGAAGTGACTGCAAGCGGTGGGGGAGAGGACTCCGGCCTGGCTGCCTGGGGCTGGGCAGCAACAGGGAGCCCTGCAGAGGGAGCCCTGCAGCCCTGGGGCTGGGCAGCAACAGGGAGCCCTGCAGAGGGAGCCCTGCAGAGGGAGGCCCTGCAGAGGGAGCCCCTGCAGAGAGAGCCCCTGCAGAGAGAGCCCCTGCAGAGAGAGCCCCTGCAGAGTGAGACCCTGCAGAGTGAGACCCTGCAGAGTGAGACCCTGCAGAGGGAGGCCCTGCAGAGTGAGACCCTGCAGAGTGAGACCCTGCAGAGGGAGCCCCTGCAGAGAGAGCCCCTGCAGAGTGAGACCCTGCAGAGTGAGACCCTGCAGAGTGAGACCCTGCAGAGAGAGCCCCTGCAGAGAGAGCCCCTGCAGAGTGAGACCCTGCAGAGTGAGACCCTGCAGAGGGAGGCCCTGCAGAGTGAGACCCTGCAGAGTGAGACCCTGCAGAGGGAGCCCTGCAGCCCTGGGGCTGGGCAGCAACAGGGAGCCCTGCAGAGAGAGCCCCTGCAGAGAGAGCCCCTGCAGAGAGAGCCCCTGCAGAGAGAGCCCCTGCAGAGAGAGACCCTGCAGAGGGAGGCCCTGCAGAGTGAGACCCTGCAGAGTGAGACCCTGCAGAGTGAGACCCTGCAGAGGGAGCCCTGCAGCCCTGGGGCTGGGCAGCAACAGGGAGCCCTGCAGAGGGAGCCCTGCAGAGTGAGACCCTGCAGAGGGAGCCCTGCAGCCCTGGGGCTGGGCAGCCCCTGCAGAGGGAGCCCTGCAGAGGGAGCCCCTGCAGCCCTGGGGCTGGGCAGCAGCAGCCCCTGCAGAGGGAGCCCCTGCAGCCCTGGGGCTGGGCAGCAGCAGCCCCTGCAGAGGGAGCCCTGCAGCCCTGGGGCTGGGCAGCAGCCCCTGCAGAGTGAGCCCTGCAGCCTTGGGGCTGGGCAGCAGCAGCAGTGAGCCCTGCAGCCCTGGGGCTGGGCAGCAACCCCTGCAGAGGGAGCCCTGCAGCCCTGGGGCTGGGCAGCAACCCCTGCAGAGGGAGCCCCTGCAGCCCTGGGGCTGGGCAGCAACCCCTGCAGAGGGAGCCCTGCAGCCCTGGGGCTGGGCAGCAGCAGCCCCTGCAGCCCTGAGGCTCTGCAGCCTTCTGGGCTTCAGTTCTGTTGCAGTTTCCAGCAGGGAGAAGCTTCCTGGGGGCTCTGTGTGGCCATGGTGCTCAGGCTGGGACAGACACCCAGGCAGCTTTCAGCTCAGGGCTTTGGGCAAACCAAACCCAGCCCTTCCCAGGGCAGCCCTGCTGGCAGCAGCCCTGCACTGCACAGCTGAAGGAGGAGAGGTGCCTTCCAAGGTCACCAAAGCCCTGGGAGGCTTCCAGGCCCTTGCCTGTACTGGCAGCTGTGGGGCTGCCCCTGCCAGGCTGCTCTGTGCCACTGCTGCCAGAGCCCTGGGGGGGAGGGGGCTGAGGGATGGCAAACTGACAGGAGCCTTCCCCTCCTCCTTCCAGCTGTGTGCAGCTCTTCTACTCTGTGAGGAACATATTCCAGCTCTTCTATGATGTGGTGCCAACATACCACAGGTGAGAGGGAGCTGGGGGCTGCTGGGGGCAGGGGGAGGGAGGGCAGGGAGGGGGAGGGCAGAGGGGGGGAGGGCAGAGGGGGGGAGGGCAGAGGGGGGGAGGGCAAAGCTCTGCTGGAGCAGCCTGCAGGGCCCCACCAGCCCCCCCAGGCTGCCACATCCTGCCTGCTGCAGGGGAGCTGCAGGGGAGCTGCAGGGGAGCTGCAGGGGAGCTGCAGGGGAGCTGCAGGGGAGCTGCAGGGGAGCTGCAGGGGAGCTGCAGGGGAGCTGCAGGGGAGCTGCTCAGCCTGGGAGCAGGAGATGCTTCACAGATCCAGAGGATGGGTTGGGTTCATCCAGCTCCAAGCCCTGCCAGGGGCAGGGACCCCTCCCACCAGGCCAGGCTGCTCAGGGCCTCATCCAGCCTGGCCCTGAGCACCCCCAGGCAGGAGGCAGCCACAGCCCTGGGCAGCCTGTGCCAGGCTCTCCCCAGCCTCACACTGAGGAACTTCTTTCTCAGCTCCAGGCCCTTCCCTGCCCTGTCTCCAGCCCCCCTCAGGAGAAGTCTCCCTGCAGCCTTCCTGCAGGCTCCCTTCAGGCCCTGGCAGCAGCTCTGAGGCCCCCCTGGAGCCTTCTCCTCTGCAGGCAGCACAGCCCCAGCCCCCCCAGGCTGCCCTCCCAGCATGGCAGGAGCCCAGAGAGGCAGCTCTGAGGGACTCCCTTTCTCCTCTCTTCCTGGGGCAGGGAGAACCTCCTGAAGTTCCCCCAGCTGGCAGCCATCCACCACAACAACTGCATGTACCTGGCTCACCACCTGCTCACCCTGGGCCACCAGTTCAGCTACCACCTCACCAACATCCTCTGTGATGGAGCAGCCACCTTTGTGGACCTGGTGCCTGGCTTCAGGAGGCTTGGTGAGTGCAGCCCCAGCAGGGCAGGGTGCTGGGCATGCATCCTGCCAGCTGGTCCTGAGCCACTGCAGCCTCAGCTGCTCCTGGCTGGGGCAGGGGAAGGCTTCCCAGGGGCCCTGGGCAGGGAGGGCTGCTGGGCTGGGCAGGCTGAGAGCCCTCAGCAAGGAGGCTCTGCAGGGCCTGGCTCCAAGTTGGCTCTTCAGGAGCTGCCTCCTGAGCCCTGCTGTCCCCCTCCAGAGCTCCAGGGGCAGGCTGGGAGCCAGGGAGAAGGTCACAGACTGCACTGGGCTGGGAGGGAGCCCCCAAGGGCAGGCAGCAGGGAGAGCTCCAGCCAGAGCAGGCTGCACAGGGACACAGCCATGCTGAGCCTGAAGGGCTCCAGGGATGGAGCCTCAGCCACCTCCCTGGGCAGCCTGTGCCAGTGTCTCCCCAGCCTCCCTGTGCAGAGCTTCCTCCTGGTGCCCAACCTAACTCTGCCCTGCTCCAGCCTCAAAGCCTTGCTCCTGCTCCTGCCACCCCCAGCCCTGCTGAGCAGTCCCTCCCCAGCCTGCCTGCAGCTCCCTGCAGACCCTGAGCTGCAGCTCTGAGCTCTCCCTGCAGCCTGCACAGCTCCAGCTCCCAGCCTGTGCCCCTGGCAGGGCTGCTGCAGCCTCTGCTCACCTCTGTGGCCTCCTCTGGAGCCTCTCCAGCAGCTCCCTCTGCCTCTGCTGGTGCTGGCCCTGGGCTGCTTTGGCCTTGGTGCTCTTGGCTGGGAGCTCCCTCAGCGGTGCCACCCTGCAGCCAGGGCCTGGGTGAGCCCTGACAGCCTCCCCCCAGCTGGGCAGGGTGCCTGACTGCTCCTCCCTGCTGGTTGGGGCTGCTGCAGGCATGGAGTGCTTCCTGGCCCAGATGAGAGTGCAGAAGGGAGAGATCCTGGAGAGGCTCTCCAGTGCCAGGAACTTCTCCAACCTGGATGATGAGGACAACTTCTGTGCAGCCACCAAAGCAGTGAGGCAGGTAAGGAGGGCAGGCAAGGAGGGCAGCCAAGGAGGGCAGCCAAGGAGGGCAGGCAGAGCCCCCAGCCCCTGGCTGCAGCTGCAGCTCCCTCCCCCCTGGCAGGCTCCTCTGCCCCCTGGGCTGTCTCTGTGTCATTCCTTTGCTCCAGGTGGAGCTGGGGAAGCTTCCTGCTGCTGCTGCTCCCCTGGGGGCAGTGCCTGGGGCCTGGCTTTCCTCCCCCCAGGGGGAGATCTGGCCCTGAGGAGCCTCCATGCCCCCTGCCAGGGCAGGGCTCTCCCTGCCTCTGCCCCTCCCCACAGCTTGGTTTCTCTCTTGCTGTTCCTTGAGTCAGAGGTTGGGTTGGAAGGGATCCTACAGCTCAGCCAGCCCCAGCCCCAGCCCCTGCCCTGGGCAGGGACACCTCCCCCAGCCCAGGCTGCTCAGGGCCTCATCCAGCCTGGCCCTGAGCACCTCCAGGGAGGGCACAGCCACAGCCTCCCTGGGCAGCCTGTGCCAGGCTCTCCCCAGCCTCCCTGGCAAGGATTTCTTCCCCCTCCCCAGTCTCAGTCTGCTCTCCTCCAGCTTCAATCCTTTCCCTCCCCTCCACTCTCTCCCAGCCCTTGTCCAAGTCCCTCCCTGGAGCCCTTCAGGAGCTGGGAGGCTGCTCTGAGGTCTCCCTGGAGCCTTCTCTGCTCAGCCCCAGCCTGGCTCCTCAGGGGAGGTTCTGCAGCCTCTGCTCACCTCCCTGGCCTCCCCTGCTCCTGCTCCAGCAGCTCCAGCAGCTCCAGCAGCTCCAGCTCCCTCTGGCTGCCAGCACAGCATGCTCTGGCCTGGCAGGGTCCCCTCCCCAGGTCTGCTGCTCCCCAGCTGCTCTCTTCCAGGTCCTGCACCAGCTGAAGAGGCTGGGGAAGGTCTGGCAGGATGTGCTGCCAGTCAATGTCTACTGCAAGGCCATGGGGACCCTGCTCAACACAGCTCTCTCTGAGATGGTCACCAGGATTGCTGCCCTGGAGGTAGCCACAGCAGCTGGAGGCCTCTCCAGGCTCCTCCTCCTCCCCTCCTTCAGCAGAGGGCAGCCTGGGCAGCCCAGGGCAGCCCAGGAGCCTGACTGCTGCCCTCTGCTCTCCCCTCCAGGACATCTCTGCAGAGGATGCAGACAGGCTGTACTCCCTCTGCAGAACCATGCTGGAGGAAGGGCCCCAGGTGTTCACCCCCCTGCCTGAGGAGGAGAGCAACAAGAAGTACCAGGAGGAGGTCCCAGTCTATGTGCAGAGGTGGATGACCTTCAAGGAGCTGATGCTCATCCTCCAGGCCAACCTCCAGGAGATAGTGGATCAGTAGGTGTCCTGCTGCCCCCCTGCAGCCCAGGGGCAGGGCCCTGCCCTCAGGTGAAGGGCAAGGACTGGGGCAGGATCAGATCCCTGCTCCTGGGGCTCTCCAAAGCTGCTCCTCAGCTCAGCTGCTCCCTGCAGAGGAAGAAGAAGAAGAGGAGGAGGAGGAGGCCCTGCTGAGACACAAGGGGCAGGGCAGAGCCAACTCCTTGGCTGCTCTGAGCTGAGAGGCATTTCCCAGCCAGCAGCCTGGCCTCCTGCAGCCTCACCTCTGCTCCCCAGGGCCTGCTTCCTCCTCCCTCCCACTGGCAAGGGGCAGGCACCTGAGCTGGGCAGGAGGAGCTGCAGAGCTCCTGCTGGGGCCTGCAGCTGCCAGCAGCCAGCCCCTGCCCTTCCTCCCCAGGCTGGGCTGGGGGAGGGCTGCAGCTCCTCTGCCAGCCCTGCTCAGTGCTGCTCCTGGACCCCAAAGGCTCCCAGCCCTGCCCCCAGCCCTGCCCTGGGGGGTGGGAGCTGAGGGGGAGCTCTGCAGAGGCTTTAGGCTTACCCTGCAGAAGGAAGAGGGAGGAATGAGCTCAGCCCCTGCTGCCTCCCCCAGCTCTGGCCTCAGGCTGCTCCCTGGCTGGGCTGTGCCCCTGGGGGCTGTCTTGCACCCCACTGCTGTGCAGTTTGGTTCACTCCAGGTCTCTCTCTCTCCCCTGCAGGTGGGCAGATGGCAAAGGGCCTCTGGCAGCTGAGTTCTCTGCAGCTGAGGTGAAGAGCCTGATCAGAGCCCTGTTCCAGAACACAGAGAGGAGAGCAGCAGCCCTGGCCAGGATCAAGTAGCTCTGCCTGCTGCTGCTGGAGCAAGGAGGGAGCTGAGCTCCCTGCAGCTACTCCTGTGGCTCTGACCCTTCTGAGCTGCCCTGGGCACAGTGCCCCCCTGGGCAGTGCTGAGAACCTTCCCCTAGCTCCCTCAGCACAGGGCTGGCTCTGGGAGCCTGGGGCCAGAGCCCCCAAGGTGGCTACCCCCAGGCCACTGCCAGCTCCCCTGTGCCAGGCAGAGGGACCTGGGGCTCCTGGCAGGCTGCCCAGGGGGTGCTGTGCCCAGCTCCAGCTCTTCCTCTGGGCCCTTTGCTCATCCCCCTGCCCAGCACAGGCAGTCTGGAGCCCTGTGTCCAGCAGCAGGCTCTGCTGCCCTCCCAGCCAAGGTGCTCCTTGCTCCCACCCCAGGCTTGCTCAGGCTCCTGGAGAGAGACTTCTGTTCCTCACTCCTGAGCCTCCCTCTGCACTTTCCCATCAGCTCCTCTGCCTCCTGCAGCTGCCAGCCCAGGCTTCAGCAGCTTTTGATACCCTTCTGAGGCTGCTGGAGTGCCAAAACCTTGCTCTTGGCCCCCTCCAGAGAGTGAAACCTGAGCAGGGGGTGGGAGGGAGAAGGTCCTGCTGGGAGTGAAGCACAGGCTGCCCCTGGGCAACCAGCCTGCCTTGGCCTGGGCAGGCTCCCTGCAGCAGCTGGGGGAGCCAGGGCAGCTCCTGCCCAGCAGCAGCCAGGAGAGGCCAAGGGGTGCCCCAGCACAAGGCAGCTCCTGCCAGGCAGTGCCTGCAGCCTTGGGCCACAGAGCTTCACCTTTCACCCTGCCTGCTGCCTCCTCTTGGAGCCTTTGCTGACTTCTCCTCACCTTTCCAGAGCAGTTCTGCATCAGAGCTGGGCCTTGATGTGGCACCCAGGTCATGGCACAGCTCAGAGCCTGCCCTGCCTGCTGGCTCAGCCTGGCACAGCCTTGGCAGAGGGGCAAGGAGCTCCCTCTGTGCCTGGCTCTGGGTGGCAGGCAGGGGGAGGGCAGCACTTGGAGACCCCAGCAGGGGAGGAGGCAGCCTGGAGGGCAGGGACTGAGCCTCCAGCTGGGGAGGAGGCAGCCTGGAGGGCAGGGACTGAGCCTCCAGCTGGGGAGGAGGGAGCCTGGAGGGCAGGGACTGAGCCTCCAGCTGGGGAGGAGGGAGCCAGGGGGGAGGGAACTGCCCCTCAAAGCCTCTTCCTTTCTCCTCCTCACCTCCCAGCAGTGGATCTAAAGGCTGAGGCTGTCCCCACAGCACTTCAGTCCCCTGGGGACCCCCTGGGCTCTTTTGCCCTCTTCCCACCCAGCCACCCCCCAGGGCTCAGCCTTCCTTTGCCAGCCCCTGGGGGGCTGCTCCTGGAGCTGGGGTTTGCTACCTTCTTTAATAAACTCTTTCTACTGAGCATGGCTTTGGCTCTGCTGCTGCCAGGGCTGCAGCAGCACCAAGTCCTGGACTGCTCTTCCCTTGGGAAGGGCCCAAGTGCTGCCTGGGGAGGCCTCCTTGCTCTGTTCCCAGTGGATAAGAAACCAACCAAGGGACTAACCAAAGGCAGGAGGGGAGCAGGAGCAGCAGCAGAGACTGTGCAGGGGGTGCTGGGCACAGGGGGGCACAGGGAAGGGGGAGCAGGGTGCAGGCCCTGGCTCAGGCTGACCTCAGTGGTGTGGTGAATCCATGGCAGCAGCTGAGCCACGGTGGGGTAGAGCCCAGGGGGGTTGGGCTGGGCACAGCCCTGCCCCCAGCTCAGGATGCCCACCAGGAGCCAGCTCAGCTGGGCCTGGCACCCCAGGGGCCACCACTGCCCCCTGCAAGGCAGAGCCTGGGCTGCTGAGCAGCAGCTCCTGAGCACCCTCAGCTCCTGAGCACCTCTCCCACCTGCTGCCCCCCACCTCCCCCCTCACCTGCCACTGGGAAGCACCACCTGAGCCACCCCCCCTGAGGGCTGTGCTCAGGGACCTGGGGCAAGGAACCCTTCTGAGCTGGGGGAAGAGCAGCAAGGAGCTCTCTGAGCACCCCCCCAGCTCTGCAGCCCAGCACAGGCTCCTGGGGGGGAGGGGGTTGGAAGGTACCTCAGGAGATGCCTGCCAGAGCAGGGCCATGGGGTCCAGCCCAGGAACAGATCCAGCTGGGGCTTGGGGGCTGCAGAGCAGCAGACTCCAGCAGCTGCCTGCTGGGAGGGTGCAGGGCAACCTTGCTGCCTGCCAGCTGTGCCAGGGACCTGCTGGGCAAGGGCTGCTGGGCTCCTACCACCCAGCAAGGCTCCCCCCAGCCCTGCAGAGAGGCAGCCTCCACCTCCCTAGCTGCTGGCCCTCCCCCGGGGGGCTTGGGCTGCAGCACACCCAGCAGGGGAGGTCGAGCAGCAGCTCTCAGCTCTGATTTTCCCCCTTGCAGTTCCTTGCTGCTGCAAGATAGAATAGAATAGAATAAACCAGGTTGGGAGAGACCTTCAAGATCATCAAGTCCAACCTATCACCCAACACCACCTGATCAACTAACCCATGGCACCAAGCACCCTGTCAGGTCTCCTCCTGAACACCTCCAGGGATGGGGACTCCACCACCTCCCCAGGCAGCCCATCCCAAGGGCAATCTCTCTCTCTCTGTAAAACTTCCTCCTGACCTCCAGCCTGAACTTCCCCTGGCACAGCCTGAGACTGTGTCCTCTTGTTCTGGTGCTGGCTGCCTGGGAGAAGAGACCAACCTCTGCCTGTTTACAACTCCCCTTCAGGTAGTTGTAGAGAGCAATGAGGTCTCCCCTGAGCCTCCTCCTCTCCAGGCTGAGCAGCCCCAGCTCCCTCAGCCTCTCCTCACAGGGCTGTGCTCCAAGCCCCTCACCAACTTCGTTGCCCTTCTCTGGACACCTTCCAGCAGCTCAACCTCCTTCCTAAACTGAGGGGCCCAGAGCTGGACACAGGACTCAAGGTGTGGCCTAACCAGTGCAGTGTCCAGGGGCAGAATGACCTCCCTGCTCCTGCTGGCCACACTGTCCACCAGACAGCACTTACAGGATGGCCAAAGGGATCAGGCTCAGCCAGCATGGATTTAGGAAGGGCAGGTCCTGCCTGACCAACCTGAGCTCCTCCTACAATCAGGTGACTGCCTGGTGGCTGTGGGGCAGGCTGTGGATGTGGTCTGCCTGGACCTCAGCAAGGCCTTTGACACCGTCCCCCATAGCAAACCCCTGGCCAAGCTCTCAGCCCCTGGCTTGGACAGCAGCTCTCTGAGCTGGGTTAGATCCCTGCCTGGCAGCCTGCAGGAAGGCTTTGGGACCTGTGCCCTTGGTGCCAGCTGCCCCACGGGGGGCGGCACAGGACACTTCTCCCACCCAGGCAGAGCCGGAGGTGGAGCAGGAGCTGCCGACGCTGCTGCCCCATCCCGCAGCCGGCGCTGCCCGGGGCGCTGGGGGCTGCCAGGCTGCAGCTGGCATTCTGCGCTGCCCAGGGAGCGCCGGGGGGCACCTCCCGAGGCTGCCAAGGGCTCTAGATGGTGCTGCAGGACTAGGGAGCGGCGGCAGCAGGAGGAGAGCCGGCGGCAGGGCTGTGCCTGAGCATCCTTCGGCCGCAGCTGCCCCGGCCGGGGGCTCAGGGCCGGAGCAGGACTCCCCCGGGGCTCTCCTCCTGCCGCCAAGCAGCAGCCCAAGGTCGCCGCAGGACCAGCGCAGGTCACCTCCGCTCCGGGGGCTGTCAGAAAGCCAAACTCCACCGGAGAGGAAGGAGGACACAGGCCGAGAGCACAGCCAGGGCAGTGCCAGGAGCCTGGCTGCGAGCAGTGGAGCCCCGAGGGCAGGCAGGGGGCTGCGGAAGGAGGACAAAGCAGCACCGCTCCCGGAGCCCCAGCACCGCTCCCGGAGCCCCAGCACCGCTCCTGGAGCCCCAGCACCGCTCCTGGGACCAGAGCACAGCTCCTGGAGCCCCAGCACCGCTCCTGGAGCCCCAGCACCGCTCCTGGGACCAGAGCACAGCTCCGGGAGCCCCAGCACCGCTCCTGGGACCAGAGCACAGCTCCTGGAGCCCCAGCACCGCTCCTGGGACCAGAGCACAGCTCCGGGAGCCCCAGCACCGCTCCTGGGACCAGAGCACAGCTCCTGGAGCCCCAGCACCGCTCCTGGGACCAGAGCACAGCTCCGGGAGCCCCAGCCCCGCTCCTGGGACCAGAGCACAGCTCCGGGAGCCCCAGCACCGCTCCTGGGACCAGAGCACAGCTCCTGGAGCCCCAGCACCGCTCCTGGGACCAGAGCACAGCTCCGGGAGCCCCAGCCCCGCTCCTGGGACCCCAGCCCCGCTCCTGGGACCCCCAGCACCGCTCGGGCAGGAAAAAGCCTCTGAGATCATCTGAGTGCAACCAGCAGCCCAGCACCACCCTGGCCGCCAAACCCTGGCCCCCAGGGCCATGGCCACAGGGGCCTGGAACCCCTCCAGGGGTGGGGACTCCAGCACCCCCCTGGGCAGCCTGGGCCAGACCCTGACCACTCCTGCAGCACAGAAACTCTTCCTTCTCTCCAACCTAAGCCTCCCCTGGCAGTTCCAGGCCTTTTCCTCCCATCCTCTCACCTGGTAGCTCAGCCCCCACCTGCCCCCAGCCTCCTTCCTGCTACCTGCAGAGCACTCAGCTCCTTCCCCTTCCCAGGGCAGTGGCCCAGCCCTCCCCTGCCAGCTGGAGGATTTGCCACTGCAGCTGACACAGGGAGAGGAGCAGGAGGAGCCTGGGCAGAGCCAAGCTGTGCCCTGGGCTGGCCTCATGTGCCAGCAGTGGCTGCAGACAGGCAGCCTGCCAGGCTGCTGGGAAATACGGCGCTCACTTGCCCCTCCTGCCAGCCCAGATGAAGTCACCAGCTGATGTCATGGTGGCAGAGGGGCTGCTGGGGCACAGGCAGGCAGCTCAGCCTCTGCTCAGCCTCTCCTCTCCCCAGCAACAGCACAAAACACAGCCCAGGGCAGAAGCCAGCCCAGAGCTGAAGTTTCCAGCAGCTCCTTGGGCTTAGGGGCGAGGGGGGATAGGGGTAGAGACCCCCAAGAGGGGCAAGGGGAAGGTCCCTGAAAGAGGCAGGGGGGAGAAGGGGTCCCTGAGAGGGGCAGGGGAGGATGAGGGTCCCTGAGAGGGGCAGGGGGAGGATGAGGGTAGGGGTGGAGAATGGGGGTCCCTGAGAGGTGCTGTGCAGGGTCGAGTGCTGGCTCACAGCTTGCTCTGCACAGCAGCTCAGGGGATGTGGCTCAAGCTCTCTCCAGCACTGTGCTGCTCTGCCAGTGCCTAATTAAGCACTAATGAACCTGAGGCTGAAGTGTTCCAAGCCTCTCAGTCCCTGGACTGCTCCAACCAGCACCCACAGCCCAGGCACAGCAGCTTCCCCCTGCCCCACCAGCACAGCCTGCTCAAGGCCTCATCCAGCCTGGCCCTGAACACCTCCAGGCAGGGCACAGCCACAGTCCCCCTGGGCAGCCTGTGCCAGACCCTCCTCAGCCTCCCTGGCAAGGATTTCCTCCCCATCTCCAGTCTCACTCTGCCCTCCTTAAGCTTCAACCCATTCCTTCTCATCCCAGCCCTTGTCACAATTCCCTTCCCAGCTCTCCTGGAGCCCCTTCAGGTACTGGAAGGCTGCTCTGAAATCTCCCCGGAGCCTTCTCTTCTCTGATCAGCTCCAACTCCCCCAGCCTGCCCCCACAGAGGAGGTTCTGCAGCCCTCTGATCCTCCTGGTGGCCTCCTCTGGAGCCTCTCCAGCAGCTCCAGGCCCTTCTTGTGGAGGCAGTGCCGCAGGTGAGGTCTGAGCAGAGGGGCAGAACCCCCTCCCTGTGCTGCTGCTCTCCCTGCCGGGCTGCCAGTGCCCATTGCTGGCTCACCCCAAGCCCTCCTCCTGCAGGCTGCTCTCCGGCCACTCACTGCTCCCTCGCTCAGAGGCAGCCTTTGGGCAAGCAGCTGCCCGCAGCTCTCCTCCCTCGGAACAAAGGTGGTGTTCTTTCAGCCTGAAGACCTTTGGCTGCCCCTGGAGCCCCCAGCAGCACCCCCGGGAGCCACCCCGCACCCCCGGGAGCCACCCTGCGCCCCCCGGGAGCCACCCCGCGCCCCCCGGAGCCTCCCCTCTTGCCAGCACCAGGGAGAGTTCCGCCGCTGCCGGCTGGGGGCTGTGACTCAGCCTCACGTCCGCAGCCAAGGAAGAGAAGTTCTTCATGCTGCACTTCCCAGCGCTTTGGGGAGCTGCTTTCCCCACCCCCCCGTGCCCACAGGCAGCAGGGAAGCAGCTGCGGATGGAGCTCAGCGCCTCTGCCACCCAAGGCGCTGCGGGGCCGCTCCGGCGGTCCAGGGCTGCTGCTGCTCCTCCTCGGCAGCAGCTTCGCCTCCTCCCTTCTCGCTCCAGCCGGAGCTGTCAGTCTCTGCCCTTCGCCTCCCTCTCCCCGCACCAAGGCTGCTGCTGACATCTGCGACGTTTTGCAGCGCCCAGGGCCGGTTCCGGCCCCCAGCACCCCGGGGCCGGGGGGGAGCAGCTGGCGAGGCAGCGCCGCTGTTAGCTTCAGCCCCCCAGAGAAGACCTCTGCAGGAGGCCAGGAGCCTCCAGGCACGGCTTCCTGCAAAGTCACTTCTGGCCCCTGGCAGGGAAGGGCTGGGCTGCCGAGAAGGTTCCTGCTGCTGCTTTGTCTCTTCCCCTTTGCACTGATGAAAGCTTTGGAGCATCTGCTGCCCTGGCCCCAGAACTGCTTGGGCTGAGAAAGCCTTCTGAGACCAACCAAGTCCAACCAGCACCACCCTGGCCACCAAACCCTGGCCCCAAGTGCCATGGACACAGGGCAGTGGAAGCTCTCCAGGCATGGGGACTCCACCACCTCCCTGGGCAGCCTCTGCCAGCCCCTGACCACTCTGGCAGCAAAGGAACTGCTCCTCATCTTCAACCCAAGCCTTCCCTGGCACAACTCCAGGCCATTTCCTCTCCTTCTATCACCTTGGGAGCAGAGCCCAACCCCAGCTCACTGCAGCCTCCTCTCAGGGAGCTGCAGAGAGCACTGAGGTCTCCCTCAGCCTCCTCTCAGGGAGCTGCAGAGGGCACTGAGGTCTCCCTCAGCCTCCTCTCAGGGAGCTGCAGAGGGCACTGAGGTCTCCCTCAGCCTCCTCTCAGGGAGCTGCAGAGGGCACTGAGGTCTCCCTCAGCCTCCTCTCAGGGAGCTGCAGAGGGCACTGAGGTCTCCCTCAGCCTCCTCTCAGGGAGCTGCACAGAGCACTGAGGTCTCCCTCAGCCTCCTCTCAGGGAGCTGCAGAGGGCACTGAGGTCTCCCTCAGCCTCCTCTCAGGGAGCTGCAGAGGGCACTGAGGTCTCCCTCAGCCTCCTCTCAGGGAGCTGCAGGGAGCACTGAGGTCTCCCTCAGCCTCCTCTCCTCCACACTGCACACCCCCAGCTCCCTCAGCTGCTCCTCCCCAGACCCCTCACCATCTATGCTGCCAGGACACAGACCCCCCAGGGGCCCCCATCCAGGCTCAGCCTTTGGCTGGGGGACAGGAGGAGCTCCCCATGTCCTGGCTGTGGCACACAGATGCCCTGGGCAAGGCAGGGGTGGAGTTGAGGTGAGGATTTCACCTTCACCTAACAGAGACCAAAAGCCTCTGGCCCTCAGTGTGCCAGCAGGAAGCTGTCTCCTACCCACTGCTGCCCTGTGCCACCTCCTCAGGAACATCTCCTCACACATCTCTGGAGCAGATCTGTGCTGAGCTGAAGCTGCCCAGCCCCTGGAGATGCCTGCAGCCCAACCCTGAGCACCTGCAGAGCTCCTGACTCCCACAAGCCTCTTCCTGACCCCAGGCTCCCATTTCCTGCTGGCAGTCCCTCAAGCTGCTCCCCCCTAAGGAGCCATCAAAAGGCAAACAAGGAAGAGGAGAGAGAAATTAGCTGCTCACAAATCAGGAGGGGGAAAAAACCCATCAACTGCTCACAAACAAGGAAGAGGAGAGGGAAATGAGCTGCTCCCTGCTCTCCCAAAGACAACAGAACCACAACCACAGCAGCTGGGGAATTCTGAGCAGGGCAATTTTAATAACATGAAGCTGGAGCTGACAGCCAAAGGAGGGAACACAAGCAGGCAACAAGCCCCCAAACCCTCTCCTGGCTTGCAGGGAAGATGATTAAGCTCTTCCAGGTCCCACAGCCACCACTGAGTGCTTGGGCAGTGAGCGCTGCTCCTGCTCTGGGCTCAGAAACCCCCTCCCGTGGAGCCACATCACCCAAGGGCTGCAGGAGAACTCACCCCCAGGGAGCTGCTGCCTGCAAGCCTCAGCCTGGCTGCCAGGAGCTGCTCAGGGCCCAGCCTGGCAGCGCTGCCGGCACCACCTGCCCCCCTGCTGGCACCTCTGCCAGCCTGGGTGGGAGTGCCAGAGGTGCCACACACCCTGCATGGCTCACACCTGGCTCCTGGGGGGCAGGAGCTGCAGCTTCCCCTCCTAAACCCTCTGCCCACAGCCCTCTGCTTCACCACAGCTCTGGGGGTGCAGCAGTGTGGGGCCACACACCAGGACCCCCCCCACTGCCAGCCTCTTCCCTTGCAAGGCTCACCCTGCCCCGGGGGTTAGGAGTCCTCCCAACTCCTCTGCATGCCCAGGATGCTCTTTTGGGTCCCCTGCACTCAGGAGAGGATGAGAGGGAAAGGATTGAAGCTGGAGGAGGGCAGATTGAGACTGGAGATGACTCTGCTCAGACCTCACCTGCGGCACTGCCTCCACAAGAAGGGCCTGGAGCTGCTGGAGAGGCTCCAGAGGAGGCCACCAGGAGGATCAGAGGGCTACAGACCCTCCTCTGTGGGGACAGGCTGGGGGAGTTGGAGCTGATCAGAGCAGAGAAGGCTCTGGGGAGATTTCAGAGCAGCCTTCCAGTACCTGAAGGGCCTCCAGGAGAGCTGGGAAGGGAATTGTGACAAGGGCTGGGATGAGAAGGAATGGACTGAAGCTTGAGGAGGGCAGAGTGAGACTGGAGATGGGGAGGAAATCCTTGCCAGGGAGGGGGGGAAGAGACTGGCACAGGCTGCCCAGGGAGGCTGTGGCTGTGCCCTGCCTGGAGGTGCTCAGGGCCAGGCTGGATGAGGCCTTGAGCAGCCTGGGCTGGAGGGAGGTGTCCCTGATCACAGCCAGGGGGTTGGAACTGGCTGAGCTTGGAGGTCCCTTCCAACCCAACCCATCCTGAGGCAAGGGAGAGGCACAGAGGGAGGCAGTGGCAGATGAATAGTGCTGTGATTGCTGCAGTGCTGGGCTCTCACCGTGTCAAACAACAACAGCAGCAGCAGAATATTGGCAGATACCAGGAGATTAATCCCCAAATGAGTGTTTAGCATGGTTAGGATTAAGCAGAAACCACAGGTTTGTGATTAGAGGCTGAAACTGCTGCTGGTGCTGAGTGACTGTGCTCCTGCAGAGGAGCAATTCCAGGGACTTAAGGACAAACAACCTCCCCAAAGTGTTTCTGAGCAGCACCAAGCAGAGGAGTGCTGAGAAGGCCAAAGAGAAACTCCCTGCTGCAGGGGGGGTGGGCAGGGGACAAGGTGAGGCAGGAGGGGAGAAGGGTTTCCAACAGTCACAGATGGCAGCAGGCTGGGAGGAAGCCTCCAAGGGCATCCTGCAGGCAGCAGGGAGAGCTCCAGCCAGAGCAGGCTGCACAGGGACACAGCCAGGCTGAGCCTGAAGGGCTCCAGGGATGGAGCCTCAGCCACCTCCCTGGGCAGCCTGTGCCAGTGTCTCCCCAGCCTCCCTGTGCAGAGCTTCCTCCTGGTGCCCAACCTAACTCTGCCCTGCTCCAGCCTCAAAGCCTTGCTCCTGCTCCTGCCACCCCCAGCCCTGCTGAGCAGTCCCTCCCCAGCCTGCCTGCAGCTCCCTGCAGACCCTGAGCTGCAGCTCTGAGCTCTCCCTGCAGCCTTCTCCCCTCCAGGCTGTGCAGCCCCAGCTCTCCCAGCCTGTCCCCACAGCAGAGGCTCTCCAGCCCTCTGCTCATCTCTGTGGCCTCCTCTGGAGCCTCTCCAGCAGCTTCAAGTCCCTCTTGTCCCCAGCACTGGGCCCAGCCCTGCAGGAGAGGTCTCAGCAGAGCAGAGGGGCAGGACCAGCTCTCTCCACCTGCTGGCTGTGCTTCCACACATGAGAGGGAACAAGAGCAGGATCCTAACTGCAGCATTTCTTGGTGGCAGTTGGAGTTTCCTGGCTCTGCCAAAGCAGCCAAGGAGGCTTCCTCCCAGTGCCTGTGGCTGGAACAGAGCCACCTCCCAGAGCAGCACTGCTGGAGCAGAGGCTCAGCAGCAGCTGCAGAGCCTTCAGGTGCTTATGGCACCAGACCCCTCTGTGGTGGCTGTGCCACATCCTCCCTGCCTGCTGATGGTCCTCAGGGGGGGCACTGCTGAGGGCTGGATGCTGCTCATGGTTAAAACCCAAAGCACCTCCAGGCCACCAGGTTTGGCATTCCTCCTCCTCCTCCTTCATTTCCCCTCAGCTGAGAACAACTTCAGACAAACACTGCCTGACATTTCCAAGGATGGGGCTGAGGGCTTTGGGTTTATTTAGCTCCCTCTAATGCCTCCAGATCTCCAGGAGAGCCCAAAGGCAGCCCTCAGCCTGGGTTCCTCTGGCCATCTGGAGTCCCTGCCTCCTCCTCAGGGCTGGAGGCTGTGAGCTCATTGCCTCTGCCCAGGGTCTGAACCCGAGGGAGGGCTCTGGGGAGAGCAGCAGCAAATGGACTGAGCAGGAGGGGAGCTGCTGGTGCCTCCTGAATGCAGCTTCCCATTGCCCTTCCCTCTGCCTGGGCAAACCCCACAGAGGAGCACAGAGCTGTCAGGGCTGGAAGGGAGCTCAGAGACCACAGAATCAGAACTGTCAGGGCTGGGAGGGACCTCAAGGCTCAGCCAGTCCCAACCCCCTGCCATGGGCAGGGACACCTCACACCACAGCAGGTTGCTCACAGCCACCTCCAGCCTGGCTGCAAACACCTCCAGGCAGGAGGCTTCCAGCACCTCCCTGGGCAGCCTGTACCAGGCTCTCACCAAGCTCATTTTGGAAGCTAAACCTCCTGCAGAGCAGCCAGAGCTGAATGGCAGCAGGGAAGGAGTGGCCTGGGGCAAAGAGGGGCAGGGGACAGTGGAGGGGTCCTGGTACTCACACTGCACTGAGCCTGAGGAGCAGGTGCTGCGTGCTGGGGTGATGCCTGTGGCTCTGCTGTCCCAGCTGGGCATTGCTCAGGTCAGTCCTGCTTCCAAGCTCTCAGTATTAGGCTGCATGAAGAAACTGTGCCTTGCTGCAGCCTGGCAGGGCCTGGGTGCTGCTGAGCTGCCAAGGCAGTGAGAAGAGCTGGCCTGGGGAGAAGGAATAGAACCTCTCTCCTGGTGGCTGCCAGCTCTGGGCTTCTCCAGCTTGTCTGCAGGGCTCTCTGCACCTCAGGGCTCAGCTGCTGGCTGGCTTTGTCCTGGGGACAGCAGATAAATCACTCTGGCCCAGGCAGTTCAACTCCTGTGGCTCCAGCTGGCTGCTGCCCTTGGCAGACCTGCACCCTTCAGCCCTTCACTTCCCATCCCTCCTGCCAGAGCCATTCCTAACCCCCTGACCCCCACCCCCCTTTCAGCTGAGCTCCTTTCCCCCTCCTCCTTGCCCTGCCTTGGGTAAGGGATGGCAGAGGAGCTGTGCAGAGCCTGCCTGGGGAGGGCTGGGGCTGCTGGGCTCTGCCTGCAAGACTATTTACTACACCACCCTCATTAACCTGACATGCAGGCAGGCTCTGGCAGCTGGGAGCTGTGATTCATGGCCAACATGAGGCCTCCAGAAGCAGGGCCTCAGTGCCTCCACCACTTTAGCTAATCAAATGGAAAGAGAAGAAATTAAGCCTCCAATTAATCTTCCCCTCCTCACCCTGAGGCTTGCCTGTGGTGCTGAGCAGATTCACATCCATGTGCCAGCAGCTGGAGAGGGGGAAGCAGGCTGGGAAGAGGCAGCTCAGCTATTGGGCCAAAATATCAACAGAAAAGAGAGTCCAGGCTGTGGTTTAGGCTGGGGCTGAAAGCTTCTCAGGTGCTCCCTCTCACAGTCCTGGCTGGTGGGAGCCATTGCACAAGACCAAAGGCTCAGCAGAGCCTCCAGCACCTCCAGAGGGGGGAAGGAAGGGATCTCAGAATGAAATCCTGGTCCTGGGCAAGAGCAAGCCCTGCACAGGACCAGGGGAGGAGAAAGGAAGCTCAGTGGTACCCAAGGGCAAAAGGCCAACAGCAGCTGCAACAAATCAGAGTGCCAGGCTCGGAGGGACCCCAAGGATCATCTGCCCCAACCTGTCCAGGGGAGAGCAGAGCTGCACTCAGCACCCTGGGAGCTGAGGCTGAAGAGTATTCCAGTGCAGGGGCTCCAGTGCTGCCCCTGGGAGATGATTCCAGTGTCCAACTGCTCTCCTGGGGAAGCATTTTCCTCTGGAGTCCAATGGGAAGGTCCCCAGCAGCCCCTTGGCTTCTCCAGGGCACTCCTTGTCCCCTCCAGGGCACTCCTTGTCAGGAGGGAGTCTCCATCCTGCTCCCTGCAGTCTCCACCCTGCTGGCAGCCTCCCTTTGTGCCCTGCCCCACGGTGATGAGCTCTCCCCTCAGCCTTCTCCAGGCTGCACCAACTCAGCCCTCAGCCCTCCCTCCACAGCCCTGGGAGTGACACAAGCCTGCTGCAGCCCTGGATGGCTTCAGCTGGGGGCAGTGGCCTGGCTCCAGGGGCAGCAGCAGGTTTGGTCTGAGCAGGTGGATGCCAGGGCAGCTCCCTCTGCTCTGCTGCCAAGGGCAGCCCTGGGGGAAGAGGTTATAGGAAAGCTGGGCTTGGCTTCCAGCAGCTGAGCTCATGGAGTTACACAACCAGGGATGCCTTCACCAGCAGTGATTTTTCCACAGGGCTGGAGTGGTGCTGCCAGGTTCCAGAGGGGGTTTAGGAGAGTGGAACTAATGTGAGCCAGCGAGGGCCAGGGCCTCGCCGCAGGCAGCTTCCACCCTCTGCCCTCTGTGGGGAGGGAGGATCAGCTCTACCAACCCTGCTGCACAGCAGAGGGCCAGCTCTCACTGGCTGGGGGTGCATCCAGCCAGGGGGTGCAGGCAAGCAGCTCCCTGCTCTCTGCAACCTGCCCTGCCAGGCTGGGAGCTCAGGGCTGGTGCTGCTCGGGGCTGGGACAGCCTAAGGAGCAGGAGGGGCTCTGCCCTGACTCCTGCAGTGCCCAGCACAGGCAGGAGGAATGCTGGCAGCCAAGAGTAACCTCAACAGCCTCCCACAGGCCTGGCAGAGGAGACCTGGCACTGCCCAGCTGCTCTCTCACTCCTCTGGGGAGGTCAAGAGTCTTTTGCTGACCCAAAGCATCACTGAGAGGCTGCTGCTTGACCAAGGCCTCCCCAGCAGCAGCTCAGGAGGGTCTCTGCTCCCCTGCTTGGAAAGCACAGCCCCAGGGAGGGACTGCTCAGTGCCAAGCCTCAGCTGCCCTTCCCTTGCTGCCCCCCAGCTCACTGCTGATGCTGCAGAGAGCAGAGCAAGGTGAGGACATCAGCATTTGTTAGGGAGCTGTCAGAGAGCTCACCCTCTCCTTCCTGCCCTGCTCAGCTTCACCCAGACAGACTCTGAGCACTCCTTTTCCATCTCACTCTGAGCTCTCTCTCCACTGTCTGCCACCCCAAGCAGCTCCTCCTGCTTGCTTGTGAGCTGGAAGTGCTCAGGGCCAGGCTGGATGAAGCCTTGGGCAAGCTGGGCTGGGGGGAGCTGTCCCTGCCCGTGGCAGGGGGTTGGAGCTGGATGGGCTTTGAGGTCCCTTCCAGCCCAGAGCATTCTGGAGTGGGTTCTGCTAAGGCAGTGAAGCAGTGACCGAGCCAGGGGCCCTCACCTCTCGCAGCTAGACTGCAGAAGACCTCATCCCTGAGGCAGAGCCAAGCCCTGCTTGCAGCAGCAGTGCAGAGCCTGCTCCAAGTGTCCTGCTGCTCGACTTCTGCTAGCAGCCAGCCTTCAGCAAGCTGTCCCCACGGGTGCTCACCTCCCTGCCCTGTCCACACCTTCCTCTCCTGGCACATCAGGACCCACACTCAGCCCATAAACCCCCTCCTGGTCCTGAGACACAGCTGAAGCCTTGGGCCTGGGCTTTAGCTGGGTGGAAGTCAGCTCCCAAAAGACACCAACTGGAGGCTCTGCTCAGGGCCTTGGTGAAGGCAGCTCTCAGCAACTCTCTCCCTCTCCAAAGCCAGCCTCCAAGAGGCAGCTGGGTGAAGAGTTCTCCCTCCTGCCTACACACCCAGAGAAACGTGGGCTGGCAATTAAAACCTGGGTTTTCAACTCTAAATGAGTTTGCTTTTGATTGCTGGGTGTCAGTTTGCAGAGCAGATCATGTATAATGCATTGCCTCTGCCTCCAAAGCAGCCCAGCTCACACTGATCCCCCTCCTTGGCATCCAGGGACAGCTCCTCAACTCCTGGTCACCAGCCTGGGGGAAGAGAGGGCTCCAGGGAGACCTCAGAGCATGCTTCCAGCACCTGAAGGGGGCTCCAGGAAAGGCTGGAAGGGACTTGAGGCAAGGGCTGGGAGTGGCAGGGTGAGAGGGAATGGATTGGAGCTTGAGGAGGGCAGATTGAGACTGGAGATGAGGAAGGAGTAGTTGGGAGGGAGGGTGGGGAGAGACTGGCACAGGCTGCCCAGGGCTGGGCACACAGAGCACAGCCAGCTGGGGCTGGAAGCTCTCTGGGCAGCCTGCTGCAGGGCTCCAGCAGCCTCACACCGAAGGAGTTTCTCCTCCTGCTGAGGGGCAAGCTCCTGGCTTCCAGCTGTGCCCATTGCCCACCCCAGGCCAGCACTGAGCAGAGCCTGGCAGCCTCCTTGGCCCCCAGCCCCCAGCCAAGGGGGGGTCAAGGAGAGCTCTGCCCTGTGCCCAGGCAGGACACCACCCTGCAGGGCTGGCTGGAGGCTTCCAGGGCCCTCTGCTGCCAGCCAAACCTGAGCTCACTTTCAAACCATCCCTGAGCCAGGAGGGCAACCTGAGGGCTACCAGGGGCACCTTCACCCTCTGGCCTTGGTGTGAGCACCCAGGGTGGTGAGAGCCAGCCTGGACAGCCCCAGGCAGGCCTCTGAGAGCTGCTCCCAACACCACCACCCCCCAAAGAAAAAGAGCAGAAAGCAGTTGTCATTTGTGTCATCTGACTTTCAAATCCATCAGAGAGCTCTACCTGAGGCTTCTATTTTAAAGTGCAATTCCTTCTCCTCTCTTCTTTTCACCTCCTTTGCAGAACCCAACCTTCACCTTTCATCTTCAAGCAGAGAGATAAGGGGGGGGGGGGGGAGGAAAAAGAGAGCCCCCCCCCTCCCCCAAAAGAAAGGAGGAAAGAAAAACCCAATTAGTGTGGAGCTGATGAAGGTGACAGGGTCATAATTAGTGCTGCTCCCCTCCAGCTTGTGTTTATCATGCCAAGAGGAGGAGGTGCTGGCAGGGGCAGAGTCATGAGCTGCAAGGAGCACACATGGCTGCTGCTGAGACACTGCAGGCAGGAGAGGAGGACAAGAGGAGCTGCTTTGGAGGGTGGAGTTCTTGCCCCAGCCCTAAGCAAAGGTGGGAGGGTTGGCTGCTGCTGCTGGAGGCTCTGCTGGGCCCCCAGAGGGCCAACAGCATCCTGGGCTGCAGCAAGGAAGAGTGTGGCCAGCAAGGGCTGGGGAGGGTCTGCTCCCCCTGCCCTGCTGGGACCACAGCTGTGAGCAGCTCAGGGCTGCCCAGTGCAAGAGGCAGGGAGCCTGGAACCATGGTTTAGTTGGTCAGATGGTGTTGGGTGAGAGGTTGGACTGGATGATCTTCAAAGGTCTCTTCCAACCTGGTTAATTCTGTTCCAGTGCAGAGAGTCCAATGGAGGCCATGAGGATGAGGAAGGGACTGGAGAAAGTCAGCTATGGAGAAAGGCTGAGAGGGATCTGAGCAATGCCTGAGGGGTGGGGGCCAAGAAGGTGCCAGGCTCCTCGTGGTGGTGCCCAGCAAGGGGCCAAGGGCCAAGCTGGAAGCCAGGAGGCTCCACCTGGACACGAGGAGAAACTTCCTTGGTGTGAGGCTGCTGGAGCCTGGAGCAGGCTGCCCAGAGAGGTTGTGGAGCCTCCTCTGGAGGCTTTCCAGCCCCAGCTGGCTGTGTCCCTGTGTGCCCTGCCCTGGCAGAGGGGTTGAACTCCACCTCCAGAGGTCCCTTCCAACCCCCAACACCCTGTGACCCTCCAGGCTCATCCTGCCCAACCCCCTGCAGGCAGCAGGGAGAGCTCCAGCCAGAGCAGGCTGCACAGGGACACAGCCAGGCTGAGCCTGAAGGGCTCCAGGGATGGAGCCTCAAGCACAGCCCTGAGCAGCCTGCTCAGCACCTCCTGCACTTGCTCACATCCAGGCCAAAGCTGCTGATGTGGTTTATTTCTGCCTCTGAGCTTTCAGGGTTTTCTTCCCCTGGTGTTGGAAACCTATGGCAGGATGGGAAGGGAACTAATCACTTAACAAGGCCTAATTAGCAGGGGATTCTGCCAGGGAAGTCCTCCCTGGGTAATTTGCTGCTCGTTTTCAGCTGCAAATGCAGGAAGACAAAGTCCTTGGGAGAAGCTTAATCGAAGCCTTGCAAAGTGCTGCTGGCAGCCAGTAGCTGAACCAGGCTCGCTGGGGGCTGGGGTGGGGGGCAAGGAGCTCTTGGCAGAGCTCTCAGCTTGCTGAGGCTCTAATTAACCAGACTTCCATCTGCAGCTCTCCCAGGCCTCTTTCTCTAGTCCAAAGCCAGCTGAGGGGTTTCAGCAGGGGCATTTTTGGTTAAGTTTCCCCCCCCCCCCCACCCTCTTCCCCACTCAGCTGGGAGGATCCCTTTGGACCTGCGACCCAAGAGCCACAGGCAGCAGCCTGCAGCCTGGCCAAGGCTGTGGGGAGCCCCAGAGCAGTGCTGGGGCAAGGGAGAGGGCTCTGCTCTGCTGTCCTGCAGCACAGTGTGCCTTGCACCTGGACAGCAAGCAGTGCCAGGGTGTCTGAAGCTGGGGTTTGTCTGCTTCCCCCCCCACCAAGCCTCAATACCTGGTCAAGGTTGGTTTACTTCTGCTCACCAAAGAGAGGATTTGGGGGCTCTAGGCAAGGGCCACCGAAGGATTTGCCTCCAGGGTCTCCCAGGCTTGGTGCTCATCATGCAGGTGCCAGGTGCTGCAGGCAGGCTGGGGAGGGACTGCCCAGGAGAGAGAGGACAAGGGGCAGTGGTTTGAGACTGGGGCAGGGGAGGTTCAGGAGGAAGATCTGCAGAGGGAGGCTGGGGAGACTCTGCCACAGCTTCCTCTGGGATAGACCTCTGCAGGTCCCCTCCAGCCCCTAACCAGCCTGTGGTTGTGTGAAGCAGTGCAGCAGCTGCAGAGGCTTTGCTGCTTCCCCTGGCCTGACTGGACCTGTAGGAGACACTGGTGGTGCTGTGCTGCCAGCTGGGGTGGTGTGGTGGCACCTGGCAGCTTCCCTGCCTCAGGGCTGTGCCATGTGGGCAGCCAGTGAGCCTGAGCCTTGGGCTAACCACCCCAGACCCATGCCCTTGGCACCCCTTCCACCACCCCCAGCTGATGCCAGCATCACCACCACCACCAAGCTGGCAGCAAGCAGAGCACCCCCAGCCTGGGCAGCCCTCTGCAGAGCCCCTCAGTGCCTGGAGGAAAACCATCCCAGCAGCCTGAGGTATCCCAGCAGCTTCCTCTCTGTTCAGCCAGTGCTGAGTGCAGGCCCAGCTCTCTGCAGCCTGCTCCTGGAGACAGAGTTTGCTCCTTTGTTGGCTCAATAGAAAAGCAGCCCCTGTTATTATTTATCTGCTGAGTTAATCTAAATTACAAGGGGGATGCACACTGCAGAATCTCTCTGTGCAATTAGCAGTTAAAGCTCTCTCTGAGCTGCTCTGCTTGCAGCAGGGAGATGTTCCACAGGCTTGGTGGTGAAGCCTGAGAAGAATGCAAAGTGAGAAGGGGGGAAGGAGAAGAGAGAAGCCCAACTCCATCTGCAGATGATCTCAAGCCCTAATTTGCCTATTAAAAAGTGATTTGCTAACTGAGGGAAGCAGCTGCTGCTAGCAGTGGAGGAGAGAGGGAGGTGGTTGGAAGGGTTGGGGTTTCACTCCTCACTAAGTTGGGCTTCACACATCAGCTGAGCTCCAGCAGGAGCCAGGGAGAGAGTTACAGCAGAGCCTGGACTCTGGGCCAGGCTCAAGCACAGGAGGGACCAAGGCAGCTCCTGCCTGCAAGCTCCAGCCTAACTCATCTGCCATGCAGCACTGACCTTTACCAGCTTTGTTTAACAGCAGCCAGAGTCTCCTCGGGGAGGGAAGCTTGGGCTCAGCACAGCAGGTGAGCTCTCTGCAAACAGAGCCCAGGGAGGCTCTCAGTGACCTTTGCAGAGCTTCCCAGTGGAGAGACAAATGTGCAGGGCAGGGAGGAGCACCCCAGCCCTGCAGGGGAGGGAGGAGCACCCCAGCCCTGCAACCCCTCAACACCAGCAGCCCAGGGATGAGCACCCCAGCCCAAGAGACTGACTGCCAACACCACAGGGCTGGGAGGCAGCCTCCAAGGGCATCCTGCCCACAGCAGGGAGAGCTCCAGCCAGAGCAGGCTGCACAGGGACACAGCCAGGCTGAGCCTGAAGGGCTCCAGGGATGGAGCCTCAGCCACCTCCCTGGGCAGCCTGTGCCAGTGTCTCCCCAGCCTCCCTGTGCAGAGCTCCCTCCTGAGGGCCAACCTGAACCCACCCTGCAGCCACAGACCTGCTCCTGTCATTTCCACAAGGCTGCAGGAGCCAGGGGAGGGAACACTGCCATGGAGCAGGGCACAAAGGGAGGCTGCCAGCAGGAAGGACAAGGAGTCCCCTGCAGAAGCCAAGGGGTGATGGGGACAAGGGACTGCTGGGGACATTCCTGTTGGGCTCCAGAGGGAAATGCTTCCCATGAGAGCAGCTGGGCACTGGAATCATCTCCCAGGGGCAGCAGTGGAGTCCTCTGCACTGGAACAGTGTCCAGCCTCAGCTCCCAGGGTGCTGAGCCGGCTCAGTGCAGCCCTGCTGCTGCCTGGAAGGCTTGGAGCAGATGACCCTTGGGGTCCCTCCCACCCTGGCACTCTGACTCCGAGCAAAGAGGTCTCTGAGCAGAGCCTAAGCTGTGTTTAGGCCTGGGGGCTTTGTGCCCCTCACCAGGACCCTTCAGCTCCGGCTGCCTGCTCGGGGAGCGGCTCCTGCCCGCCCGGGGAGCGGCTCCTGCCCGCTCCGGGGAGGGACAGTGGGACGGCAGCAGAGGTTTCTGCACCCTCTGGCTCGCTTCTCCCTCACCCCCAGAGGCCGGGGCCAGGGAGTTTGCATTTCACAGGGCACATTAGCACAACAAAACGCTCCGGAGAGCAGAGCTCCCCAGACTGCACGGCAGAGGCTCTAACAATAGGAACCTGCACTTGACACTTGATTTTCCTACGTGTGACACCTCCAAGGCAGCCTTTCCATGACAGCTTTTCCCCCTCCTAATTAGAAGCATAATTAACAATTAGCTTCCCCCCCCCTTCCCCTCTTCCCCATTTGAGGGAACCAAAATCGTTTGCAGATCCCTTTAGGAAGCAGGGATGAGAGGCAGGAGCCACACAGCTCCTCAGCAAACACAGCAGGCTGAGCTCCTGTCCCCCTGAGCAGCTTGAGAGAGCTCTGTCAAGGCTGATTGAGGCACCCCCCCCAAGGGCTTGTCCCAGGGGCTCCCAACTCCAAGCTCAGCCCAAAGAGCCCAGGAAGGGCTCCCTGGTGAAAACACTTAATGGTGAGAGAGCAGGGAGCAAAGCTTGAGGAGGGCAGGCTTAAAGCAGGTGTCAGGGAGTGCCAGGGAGAGAGGGAATGGATGGGAGCTGGAGGAGGGCAGGCTGAGACTGGAAGAAAGGCTTCAGAGTGAGGAGAGTCCAGAAGAGGTTGCCCAGGGAGGTGCTCAAGGGCCAGGCTGGATCAGGCTCTGAGCTGCTGGGAGGTGACAGGGGCAGGGACCCCTCCTCCTAGACCAGGCTGCTCAGGGGGACCCTGCTGCTCAGCTGCCACAGGCACACTGCTGGATTAGAAGTGGATGAATCACAGGACCTGGGAAGGTTTTCCCCCCTCTGCTTTGCAGTTTCTGAGAGCAGCCCTGGAGAAAAGGACCTGGGGGGGAGGGGGTCTGGGGGAGAGGCTCACCAGGAGCCAGCAGTGAGCACTTGCAGCCCAGAGAGCCAAGCAGAGCCTGGGCTGCAGCAAGAGAAGCACAGGCAGCAGGGCAAGGGAGGTGATTCTCCTCCTCTGCTGAGACCACAGCTGCAGCTCTGGGGCCAGCTCTGGAGCCTCTGTGCCAGGAAGGATCTGGAGGGGCTGGAAGGTGTCCAGAGCAGGGCCATGAGGAGGAGCAGAGGGCTGGAGCTGCTCTGCTGTGAGCACAGACTGAAGGAGTTGGGGTTGTGCAGGCTGGAGAGGAGAAGGCTCCAAGGAGACCTCATTGTGGCCTTCCAGGATCTGCAGGGGGCTGCAAGCAAGCTAGGGAGGGACTTTGGAGGGTGTGAGGGAGGGGTAGGACTGGGGGGGCTGGAGCAAAACTAGAAGTGGGGAGATTGAGATTGGCTGTGAGGAAGAAGTTGTTCCCCAGGAGGGTGGTGAGAGCCTGGCACAGGCTGCCCAGGGAGGTGCTGGAAGCCTCAGCCCTGCAGGTCTCATCCAACCTGGCACTGAACCTCCATCCCTGGAGGTGTTTGCAGCCAGGCTGGAGGTGGCTGTGAGCAACCTGCTGTGGTGTGAGGTGTCCCTGCCCATGGCAGGGGGCTGGAGCTGTCTGAGCCTTGAGGTCCCTTCCAGCCTCTCCCTGCCTTCCTTCCCCCACTTCTGGTGGGGTTCCCTCACACTTGGGTGCCCTGCAGGCAGCACTGGGTGAGCAGAGGCCAGAGTCTGCTGAGAGCTGCCTCGGGATGGGCTTGCAGCAGGCTGGGAGCCAGGCAGGAGGAACTCTATTAATGTAAATTACACTTAATCAGGAGAAGGCAGGCAGCTTGTGCTGCAGGCAAGAGCCACAGAGATGGGAGGCAAGGAGAAGCTATTCAGAACCCAGGGATCCCATCACACATGGCAGGGCCATCTGCTCCTAGCATGCCCTGCTCTGAAGGCTCTGAGGCCTTGGTTGTGTGAGCAGGGGAGGCTGTGGCACCCCCAAGGCTCCAGCAGGATCATTCCAGCCCATCCCTCCCCCCAGCTCAAGCAGCTGCAAATGGATCCTGAGCTTTATTGCCACAGTGGCAGGAGCAGGAGAGAGGACATCAGCCCCGGAGAGACTCTCCCCCTGCTGCTTGCCATTTGAATCAGAAGTGGTTGGCACTGCTCAGGCTGCTGGGGGGCTGCAGGGGGAGGGGGTTGAAGCTCTCAGGGGTTTGGCCTGGCTTCCCCTACAAGGGTGATTTCCCCCTGCCCAGGGCTCTGCTGCCTGCCTGGTTCAGGCTCTCCAAAGCAGAAGCAGAGCACATGGAAGTGAGGAATCCCTTCCAGCAAGCCTGAGCCCAAGTCCTGAGTCCTCTGTCCCAACCCCACAGCCAGAGCTGAGCAGCTTGCAGTCCCTCTTGCTCAAACTCTGTGTGGTTGTCACAGCCCCAGCAGGGGAAGGGCTGCAAGGGATCTCTGGAGCTTAGAGTTCAACCCCTGCCCAAGCAGGGTCCCAACAGCCAGCAGGCTCTGAAATCCCTCCAGAGGAGGAGACTCCACCACCTCTCTGCTCCAGGAGCCTCACAGCAGTTAGCTTAGGTGGAAGCTCCTGGGCTCCAGTGTGCACCCACTGCCCCTGGGCACCACTGCAAGCAGTCTGGCTCCAGCCTCTCAGCCCCTGCCCTGCAGCTCCTGCTGAGCATTGCTCAGACCCCTCTGGGGCTGCTCTTCTCCAGGCCAAACAGCCCCAGGGCTCTCAGCCTTTGCTCCTCAGAGCTGCTCCAAGCCCCTCGGCCATCTGTGACTCTTCCCCCCAGTGGTTCTCACTCCCTCCTGAAGGGACTACAGCCCTGAGCAGGGCTCAGCAAGCACATGAGCACACACCTCACCCAGACAGCAGCCTCACCTCAGCCTCCTGCCCCTCACACCCTCCTGAAGCATCTCCCTTCCCCAAGGCAGTGCCAGAGTAACTCCAAGTGAGGCCAGGCTGGGAGGGACCCCAAGGGTCCTCTGCTCCAAGCCTTCTAGGCAGCAGCAGGGCTGCAGTGAGCTGGCTCAGGACCCTGCCAAGCTGTGCCTGAAGACTGTCCACTGGAAGGGACTCCACTGCTGCCCCTGGGAGAGGATTCCAGTGTCCAACTACACTCCTGGGGAACATTTTCCTCTGGAGCCCAATGGGAACCTCCCCAGCAGTCCCTTGCTCCCCTCACCCCTTGGCTTCTCCATGGCACTCCTGCTCAGGAGCCTCCATCCTCCTGGTAACCAACCTTATGCTCCATGGGGAGAAGCTCTCCCCTCAGCCTTCTCTTCTCAACGCTGAACCGAACCCAACTCTCTCATCCTTTCCCCTTCCAAAGCCAGGGGAGGGGGAGCTGCCTGCCGAGCCTCTGGGGAGTCCTTCCCTGCCTCTCATGAGTGCCTGCAGCAGCTCCACCAACCAGAGGGGAAGTTTCCTCCCAGCTTCATTTCCATCCCAATAGAGTCAAGCACAGGGATTTAGGGCAGAGATGCTGTGGGTTTAGGTGACACAGGAGAAGGGAGAGCCCAAACCCCCCGGAGCCGGGAGGGGAGAGGGAGAGCCCAAACCCCCCGGAGCCGGGAGGGGAGAGGGAGAGCCCAAACCCCCCGGAGCCGGGAGGGGAGAGGGAGAGCCCAAACCCCCCGGAGCCGGGAGGGGAGAGGGAGAGCCCAAACCCCCCGGAGCCGGGAGGGGAGAGGGAGAGCCCAAACCCCCCGGAGCCGGGAGGGGAGAGGGAGAGCCCAAACCCCCCGGAGCCGGGAGGGGAGAGGGAGAGCCCAAACCCCCCGGAGCCGGGAGGGGAGAGGGAGAGCCCAAACCCCCCGGAGCCGGGAGGGGAGAGGGAGAGCCCAAACCCCCCGGAGCCGGGAGGGGAGAGGGAGAGCCCAAACCCCCCGGAGCCGGGAGGGGAGAGGGAGAGCCCAAACCCCCCGGAGCCGGGAGGGGAGAGGGAGAGCCCAAACCCCCCGGAGCCGGGAGGGGAGAGGGAGAGCCCAAACCCCCCGGAGCCGGGAGGGGAGAGGGAGAGCCCAAACCCCCCGGAGCCGGGAGGGGAGAGGGAGAGCCCAAACCCCCCGGAGCCGGGAGGGGAGAGGGAGAGCCCAAACCCCCCGGAGCCGGGAGGGGAGAGGGAGAGCCCAAACCCCCCGGAGCCGGGAGGGGAGAGGGAGAGCCCAAACCCCCCGGAGCCGGGAGGGGAGAGGGAGAGCCCAAACCCCCCGGAGCCGGGAGGGGAGAGGGAGAGCCCAAACCCCCCGGAGCCGGGAGGGGAGAGGGAGAGCCCAAACCCCCCGGAGCCGGGAGGGGAGAGGGAGAGCCCAAACCCCCCGGAGCCGGGAGGGGAGAGGGAGAGCCCAAACCCCCCGGAGCCGGGAGGGGAGAGGGAGAGCCCAAACCCCCCGGAGCCGGGAGGGGAGAGGGAGAGCCCAAACCCCCCGGAGCCGGGAGGGGAGAGGGAGAGCCCAAACCCCCCGGAGCCGGGAGGGGAGAGGGAGAGCCCAAACCCCCCGGAGCCGGGAGGGGAGAGGGAGAGCCCAAACCCCCCGGAGCCGGGAGGGGAGAGGGAGAGCCCAAACCCCCCAGACCCGGGAGGGGAGAGGGAGAGCCCAAACCCCCCAGACCCGGGAGGGGAGAGGGAGAGCCCAAACCCCCCAGACCCGGGAGGGGAGAGGGAGAGCCTATTGAAAGGAGCATTTGCCACCTCCATTAGCTGGCAGCCCTAAATGGGCTGGGCTTGTTTACACTGCCGCAGTCTTATTACAGGGTGAGTTTCCCCCCAGCTGTCTGGCTGAGCAGTCATTTAGCCCGAAACTATAGTTAAAACTGTCATGGTTTTAAGCAAATTATATTGCATCAAGTAATTATTTCCCTAACGGCAGAGAGGAGCCAGGTAGCTCCTGAATCTCATTTGTGGGGGGAAAGAAAAACCCACCCCAGGGCTTGCAGAGTGGCCTCCGTGCAAGGGATGGGAGAGGGGAGGGCTCAGCAGGAGCTGGGCAAGCCAGAGAGGCTTCCTTTGCTGGCTGGGGAGGAAGCAGCTCCCTGCTGGCCCGGTCGGCTCCTCACACAGACTGACCCCCGGCTGCACAGCACCAAGGCAAAGATGCTCTCCTTCCCCCCCCCGGGGAGCTCCTGCGCCCTGAGCTCACACCAGCTGGGGGCACAGCAAGCCCAAGAGGCATCCGGGGGGAGAGGGGAGCCAGGAGAGGCTGGCCAGGGGGAGGAAGAGCTTGATGGGGGTTTGGTCTAGCAGCAGTGTGCAGAGTTCTCTGCAGCTGATGTGCCCTGGGTGCAGGGCTAGGAAGAGGATGAGTTAGGCTTGGTCTAGCAGCAGTGTGCAGAGCTCCTGGCTGCTGAGGTGCCCTGGCTGCAGGGTGAAGATGCTGCTGCTTTAGGTTTGGTCCAGCACCAACACGCAGAGCTCTCTCCAAGAGCCCCAGAAGAGCTCTCTCTCTGCTGCTGATGTGCCCTGGCTGCAGCAGGAGCTGGGGGACTCACTGTGGGCTCTGAATACCTCAGCAAATCCAAGGCTTTGCCTCCCAGCCTGTTGGACACAGGCTGTCCCCTGGGGGCATCCATCCCTGGAGCTTTCACCCAGAGGGGGCAATTGCAGCTCCTCAATCAGCCTTTCCCAGAGCTCTCAACCTCCTCAGCTCCAACACTTCCTCAACTGCAATCCCATCTTCCACTCCCAGGGCTGCTCCTGCACACTGGGTACCTGTGTGTGGCTCCCAGCTGTTCTTCCTCCTTCTCTTCCCTATTTCACAGACCAATGAAGAAATGGAACCCAGAAGCCTGCCCAGCTGACCCTGTCCCTCTCCCCAGCCCATTCTTGCTCATCCTCCCCTGTGAGCAGGCAGCACAGGAGGCTCTCTCCTGTGCCCAAACTGTGCCAGAGGAGGCTGGCATGGGGCTGTGGGCACTTGGAGAGCAGAGCTTCTTCAGCCTTCTCCCCCCTAAGGACCCCCTGGTGCTTGAAGGGAGGCAGAGGCACCCTGCAGCCATGCAGCAGGGCACCAGCAGCCATGCAGCAGGGCACCAGCAGCCATGCAGCAGGGCACCAGCAGCCATGCAGCAGTTGCATCACCAAGCAATCACAATTAACCTTAATTACCCTTCCCCCCCCCCCGGGCTGCCAGGCTTGGGGAAAATAAGGAGGTAGGGAAAGAAACCCAACAGAGCCCAAGCAGAGCAAAGGAGAGCAGGCAGCAGAGAGGCTCCTGCAGTCCAGGGGAAGTTCCCCAAGCTGGTTGCCAGCACTCCAGGCTCCCAAGGGCAGAGCAAAAGCACCAAACAAAGAGCTGGCAGAGTCTTTTCTCTCCTTTCAAGCCATCCTGGCTAGCATTCAGAACCTGAGACCTCCATCCACGGGCTCTGGAAGGCTCTCCAGCCAAATGGGGGCCACCACACTGCAGCACTTCTCTGCAGCCCTGCTGTGGAGCAGGAGGTGCAGCCCTGACCAGCTCCATCCACACTGAAAGATCTCACTCCTCAGTCTCCACAGAATGGGCTGGAAGGGACCTTGAAGCTCACCCAGCTCCAACCCCCTGCCATGGGCAACCTCCCACCAGCCCAGGCTGCTCCAGGGCTCATCCAGCCCAGCCTGGAACACCTCCAGGGAGGGCACATCCACAACCTCCCTGGGCAGCCTGTGCCAGTGCCTCCCCACCCTCCCCATCATCAACTTCTTCCCAGCCTCCTCCAGCTTCAATCCCTTCCCTCTCATCCTCCTCAGAAGTCCTTTCCCAGCTCTCTCCCAGGCCCCCAGCAGGCACTGGTTGAGGTTAGTCCAAGTCTGACAAACCACACCTAGACAAACACTTCCAAACCACCACAGCTTTGCCCTTCTCTGTGGGGAGCACCCAGGGAGGTGAGCACCAAGTGAGGGAGGACAACAGCAGTGCCACCAAACCCTGCCCCCCCCCCTGCAGCAGCTCCTGCAGCTCCCCACAAAGAGCACCTCCCCAGAGTTGTCAGCTCTCAGACAGCCCTCCCAGGGGGAGGCAGAGCTCTGTGCTCTGCAGTGCCAGCAGCAGCAGCACCATGCTAATTCCAACCCCTTCCCCCACCCCCCCTCCACTTACAAATCGTTATTGACACTGCTCCAAGCCTGGCTCTGCTCCCTGGAGGGCTGAGCCAGGGTTTTGACACAGCATCTGCATCCAGCCTTTAGCCAGGGCTAAACTGTTGCTCTCCCCAGGCAAGGAGGGGGAAGAGCAGAGGAGCCCCCAGGGGCTGGGATGCAAATGGAGTCCAGCAGCCCAGACTGGCACCGATGCCCAGAGGAAGTGTGGAAAGGGAGACTCACCCTGAAGCAGCCACAGCAAACAGGGAGGAAGGCCTGAAGATGAGGAGCAGGGCCAGCAGGAGCAGCCCCCTCCTCCCCAAACCCCTCCCCTTTATCCTGAGCACGGCAATTATGGGATGGGATTCACCTGGAGCTAACTGGGGGCAGCTGCCTTGGCTGATGCCAAACTGCTAACCACCAGTGCTGGCCTGGGGCTGTCCCAGATGCACAGAGCTACAGCTAAGTCTTCAAGCATGCCCTGAGAGCATTCCCCCAGGCAGGAATCCCCTGGGAACTGAGCAGAGGGCAAAGAAGCAGCAAATGAACAGAAGGGAAGGGGCAGAAGCTGCTCCCCTGGGTTCAAGGCTGTCCCAAGAGATGGGAAGGAGGGAGGGAGGGAGGGGGGTGTCCCAGGTGCCCTGTGCATTGCAGCCAAGGTGTTAGCTTCACTGTCCTCAGGGCAGAGAGAGGAATGGCAGAGGTGCTCCCCAGGCCTGCCCTTGGCCTTGCTCAGCAGCCTCAGCTGAAGGCAGCAGGGTCTGCCTCTGGCTGGGGCAGGCTGCTCAGGGAGGGCACACAGGGCACTTGCAGGCAGGTTCCCCAGACCAAGTGACTCACAGCAGATGTGCCTGCAAGCAGGACAGCCTCTGCTCACCACAACAGGCAGGCTGGGCACAGGAGATGCTGCTCCACAAGGGAACTCCACGCCTGTGGCCACCCAGGAGCTCTGCCCTGGCTCTCAGCTAAGAGGGAAACCTTCTGCTGCCCCACAGGGAATTCCTGGCAGGGGGAGCTCAGAGCTCTCTGCTTCCCAACCCTCTCCCTGCTGGTAGAACCTTCTGGGGAGAAACCATTCTGCATTCATAACTGACTCCTGATTCACAGGGAGAATCCAACCTCCTCCAAGCCCCTCTTTGGGAAGGGCTGAAGGAGATGAGAACTCATTTCCTTCCCAGACAGATATCAATATCCACCTTGGCTGCTGGAGAGATTTCATGCACAAGACTATTGATTTCTCCAGCTTGAGATGAACTCTGCAGTTGCTCCCAGCCTTGTGTGACCAGGCTGGCTCTTGCTTCAGGGGCACTGAGACTGCCACAGGCATGGAGCAGCCCTGAGGGTCACAGCAGCTGGCTGGAACAGGACCTGCTGCGTGGCTGCCTGACCCCACAGGCTCCATGCCCACAGGCCCTGACCAAGGCTCTTTCTATCAACCCTTGGGATCCAATGAGTTCAGCAAGGCCAAGGGCAAGGTCCCACACCTGGGTCAGGGCAATCCAAGCACAGCTCCAGGCTGGGTGAGGAGTGGCTGGAGAACAGTCCTGAGGAGAAGGCCCTGGGGGTGTCAGCTGGTGACAAACTCCCCCAGCAGCCAGCACTGGTCCCTGGCAGCCCAGAGCCAGCTGAGTGCTGAGCTGCAGCCAGAGCAGGGAGAGCAGCAGCACAGGGAGGGGATTCTGCCCTCTGCTCTGCTCAGCCCCCACCTGCAGCACTGCCTCCAGCTCTGAGGCCCCAGCACAAGAAGGACCTGGAGCTGCTGGAGGTCCAGAGGAGGCCACAGAGATGATCAGAGGCTGCAGAACCTCCTCTGTGGGGCCAGGCTGGGAGAGGTGGGGTGATCAGCCTGGAGAAGGCTCTGGGGAGACCTTAGAGCAGTACCTCAAGGGGCTCCAGGAGAGCTGGGGAGGGACTTGTGACAAGGGCTGGGAATGCCAGGATGAGAGGGAATGGATTGGAGCTTGAGGAGGGCAGAATGAGACTGGAGGTTGGGGAGGAAATTCTTTCACATTTCACTCTTGCAGTAGCAGAGTGCAGGAGGCAGCTGAGGCAGGCAGGGTGCAGTGCAGGAGGCAGCTGAGGCAGGCAGGGTGCAGTGCAGGAGGCAGCTCAGCTCAGGCAGGGTGCAGTGCAGGAGGCAGCTGAGGCAGGCAGGGTGCAGTGCAGGAGGCAGCTGAGGCAGGCAGGGTGCAGTGCAGGAGGCAGCTGAGGCAGGCAGAGTGCAGTGCAGGAGGCAGCTGAGGCAGGCAGGGTGCAGTGCAGGAGGCAGCTCAGCTCAGGCAGGGTGCAGTGCAGGAGGCAGCTGAGGCAGGGTGCAGTGCAGGAGGCAGCTGAGGCAGGGTGCAGTGCAGGAGGCAGCTGAGGCAGGGTGCAGTGCAGGAGGCAGCTGAGGCAGGGTGCAGTGCAGGAGGCAGCTGAGGCAGGGTGCAGTGCAGGAGGCAGCTGAGGCAGGGTGCAGTGCAGGAGGCAGCTGAGGCAGGGTGCAGTGCAGGAGGCAGCTCAGCTCAGGCAGGGTGCAGTGCAGGAGGCAGCTGAGGCAGGGTGCAGTGCAGGAGGCAGCTGAGGCAGGGTGCAGTGCAGGAGGCAGCTGAGGCAGGCTGCAGTGCAGGAGGCAGCTGAGGCAGGGTGCAGTGCAGGAGGCAGCTGAGGCAGGCAGGGTGCAGTGCAGGAGGCAGCTCAGCTCAGGCAGGCAGGCCCCAGGAGCGATGTGTTCTACTCCACATCCCCTCTCCAGCACTGCTCACTTGCAGGGAGCTGCTGGTGCCCAACCTCTGCCCCTCAAAGAGCTGCTCACAGAGCTCCCCCAGCCAGCAGCCACAAGCCAGCCATGCACCAAACCCCCAACCAAGCAGAGAGCTTTTGCTTCTTGGAGGAAGGTGAAGTTTGGAGGCTTCAGTTTTGTTTGGGATTGAGCTCCAGGGGTGGTTGCAGCTCAGCTTTTCCTGCTCTTGTGCTTCATTCTCTCCCATGATTCATCTAACTCTCTCCAAAAGGCCAAGGGAAACAAATCCCAGGGGGAACTTCCTCAGGACAGCTGCACAGCCTGCTGAGGACGCAGCCCTCCCCCCCTGGCAGAGCAGCAGAGAGGCAGAGGCAGGAGATGTGATGTGTGGCACCTCTCCTCCATCAGCCCAGCATTGCTTCAGCACAGAGCTTCCTGCTGGACAGCAGAGAAGCTGCTCTCTGTGGCAGGACAAGGGGGAGAAAGAGAGATATAAACATATGTGGTGGCAGCAGCACTGAGCTGTGACCCTTGGAAGCAGGGCAGCACAGCTCCACTGCAAATCAAAGGGCCCAGGCAGATGGCAGAGGCTCACAGCTCCCCCATTAAAGAGCCTCCCCAGTTATTAATTGCTAAATTGCTGTTTGCCTGATGTGGAGTGCAGTTCATTTCCTTATAGATGGCTGCGTGGAAAGCCTGCTCCTGGCACAACTGGCAGCACAGGAAGGGGAGGGAAGGAGAGGATTCTGCCTGGCCTCCAAGAAGCCAAGAGTGCTTCCAAGAGGTGCTGCCCACCCCCTGGAGCAAAACACCTGAAGGGAGCTTGGGGTGAGGTGGGGGCCATGGCCTCTCCTTCTGTCACCTGAGAGCAGGGAGCAGAGCCCAACCCCCAGCCCACTGCAGCCTCCCCTCAGGGATGCAGAGAGCACTGAGGTCTCCCTCAGCCTCTTCTTCTCCAGGCTGAACAGCCCCAGCTCCCTCAGCTGCTCCTCCCCAGCCCTGGTCTCCAGACCCTTCCTCAGCTCTGTTGCCCTTCTCTGGTCCTGCTCCAGCCTCTCCATGTCCTGCTGGGAGTGAGGAGCCCAAACCTGAACACAATCTTCCTTGCTCAGAAATGTTGCCTTCCTCTCCTCTTCCCTCCTCTCTTCTCCCTCTCCTCTCTCCATTCCATTCCATTCCATTCCATTCCATTCCATTCCATTCCATTCCATTCCATTCCATTCCATTCCATTCCATTCCATTCCATTCCACTCCACTCCACTCCACACTGGACAGTCCACATCCTCCCTGCTGCTCTGCCATAGCCCAGCCTGTGGCACACGAAGGGGCAGGGGGGGGACACCCTGCAGCCCGGGGGGCTGCCTGGCATCCCCCGACAGCCAGTGCCATGTGCGGGGCAGGGGGGGGCAGGGGGCGACAAGGGGGGGCAGGGTGTGGCAGTGCGGGGTGTGGCAGGGTGTGGCAGGGCAGGGAAGCAGGGGGAGGGGGCTGCCTTCCAGCGAGGCTCTCCTCGGGCTAGGGGGTCGCTGCCACCTGCCGCCTGCGGGGCTGCTGCGGGAGCACCCCCGGGCACCCCGCGCCCCGCCCCGCCGCCGCTGTCCGCCCGCTCCCGGTGCTGAAGCTCCGGCCGCCGCCGCCGCCGCACACCGCACACCGCACACCGCACCGGGTCCCGCGGCCCCTGGGGCAGCGCAGCCGCCCGGCACCGCCGGCGACCGGGGCGGGAGGGGTGGGGGGGAACGGGGGAGGAAAGTTTGCCCCCACCCCGAGGCAGGAGGCAGCGAACAGGTTGTTGGCATCTCGCCGTGGGAGGAAGGGGAAGGCTCTGAGCGGCAGGCAGCCGGAGCCGGGCTCCGGGAGCCGGAGCTGGAGCGATGCGCTGAGAGCCGCGGACAGCGAATTCCTGCAGCAGAGCTTCGCTCCCGGATCGCCTCTTCCCGGGAACATTTGCTCCCGGATCGCCTCTTCCCGGGAAGATTTTGTCCCACATCACCTCTCCCCGGGAAGATTTGCTTCCGAATCACCTCTAGCCGGGAAGCTTCGCTCCCAAATCGCCTCTAGCCGGGAAGATTTGCTTCCAAATCGCCTCTAGCCGGGAAGATTTGCTTCCAAATCGCCTCTAGCCGGGAAGATTCGCTCCCAAATCTCCTCTTCCCTGGAAGCTGACTTGCTCCTGAAGTTCTGTCTCAGCCTGGACTGCAGCACAGCAAGTTCCGCCTGCACCAGTCCCAGTTTGCAGGGCTCGGGCAGGTGATTTTCTTCCTCTTTGTTGTTTTTTTTGCTCCTGTCTGAACACCAAAGACCAGGAAGCCTGCCTGGAAAGCCTGGGAGAGCTTGGAGGAAGCCGTGGTGGAGAGTTGTGGTCTTTTGGATATACCTGGAGACAAAGCCTTGCCACCTCTTGCTCCAGACACTCATATGGCTTGAAGGTAAGAGGCAACTGCTTGATGCTTCCAGAAACACAAAGCCTCGAGGAGGGCACAGAGATAAAGCAGCTGCTGGAATCAGCACTGCCCAGCAGTGGAAATAAGGGCAGTGGAGAGAGAAAATCTCTGTCATTGTCCCCCAAACGAGCCTCTAAGTGTCCTCTGCCGAAACAGAGTGACTCACAGAGTCCTCGGGGCTGGAAGGGACCTCAAGGCTCAGCCTGCTCCAACCCCCCTGCCACGGGCAGGGACACCTCACACTCCAGCAGGTTGCTCACAGCTCACAGCCAGCCTGGCCTTCAACACCTCCAGGCAGGAGGCTTCCACCACCTCCCTGGGCAGCCTGTGCCAGGCTCTCACCACCCTCCTGGTGAGAGGTTGGACTGAGGGGATGAGAGCTCTCAGGCTGGAGGGGATGAAGCTTGTCTTAACTTGTTTTGTTTTCTTCCACAACTCTCCCTGCAAGCCAGCAGAGAGTTGGTTTCTAAATGCCAGAGAGGCATTTGGAGTTGCTAAGAAGCTAAGTTTGCTGCCTCACACAGACACAAAGGAGGCAGAGTGACAGGGAAAGCTGGAGGAGGAGGAGGAGGATGTGTAGAAGAGGATGTAATGTGGGTACAATCTTTTCCCCCCAGGGAGCTGAAGATTCTTCACTCAGACTCTTTGAGGGCAAACACTTCTCTCTTCTCTCTCACAACACTCATTCCTGGCACACACAGCACAGCCTGCATCCCTTGAAACCACCTTCCCCCTGCTGCTGTTGATGCTGAGCAGCCCCAGGGGAAGGAGCAGGGATTCCCTGGGAGGAAATCTGCCCCCTACTCCCCTCTGAGCCTTGCAAGCAGATCTGGTGCAAGGTTTGCAGGCACCTCTGTGGCATGACAGAAGTCTGAGCTGCCGAGGGAGGCTGAGGGGAGAGCTCAGTGCTCTCCACAGCTCCCCTGAAAGGAGGCTGCAGTGGGGTGGGGGTTGGAGGTCTTATCCCAGTAACAGGTGATAGGATGAGAGGAAGTGGCCTGAATTGAGCCAGGGGAGGGTTGGGTTGGGGAGGAGGCAAAGTTCCTTTGCTGCCAGAGTGGTCAGGGACTGGCAGAGGCTGCCCAGGGGGGTGGTGGAGTCCCCATCCCTGGGGGGGGTTCCAGAACCCTGTGGCCATGGCACCTGGGGCCATGGTTTGGTGGCTATGGGTTGCTGCTTGGACTGGATGCTCTTAGGGATCTTTTCCAGCCAAACACTTCTGTGATTCCTAACATTTCCCCACTGCCCCCCCAGTTAAATTTCACCCCAGAAGCTGTGAGACCTGGGGGGTACAGGGCAGGGAGGCAGAGGCAGGGCTTGCTCTGGGTCCTGTGCAGCCCTGAAGCATTCCAGCTCCAACTTGTTGGCTGTGGGTGGCTTCTCCACACACAACACATCCTCACATCTCCATTCTCAAGTCTCCCTCGGCATGACTTTCCCACATGCAAAGCATGGAGCTGCAGAGCTAGCAGCATGAGGAGCATGAATCACTGCTCCCCAGGCAGAGTGCAAAGCCAAAGCAGGGAGAAGGAGCTGCTGATGCTCTGAGCACCCAGCCCGAGGGTGGTGGCAGAAGTGGTCAGAGGGGGAGCAGGTGTAGAGCTGCCTGGGTTACACCTCTGAAGTGCTCACTGCTGCCTCTGGCTGCTCCTCTTTGCCCCCACCACGGTGGTCCTGAATGCCCAAGCCCTGTGCTGGTGGGGGGTTGATTGCTTTCCAAGTGGCACCAGTCTAGAGGAAACCAATCCCTAACCCCTCCAGAGCAGCCTCAGGAGCTCTGTGCCTCCAATCATAGAATCAATAAGGTTGGAAAAGACCTCAGAGCTCATCAAGTCCAACCTCTCACCCAGCACCTCCTGACTAAACCATGGCTCCAAGTGCCAGCTCAAGCTGCTGTCATCTTTCCCCCCCCCTCCCCATGTAGCTTCTTTCCCACACTACAGAATTTCCATCACTTTAGGACCTTCATTCTTCCCCTCCTGCCCTCCTAAACTTCCTCCAAGTGCTGCCTGTTGGGTTCTGCACCATGGGATTGGCTTTTGCTTGCACAGGCACCCTGTGGCAGGACAGGTAGAGATGAGGGAGGGAGGGAGGAAGAGAAGGACAGGCTTCAAACCTGAGCATTGGGAGGGGGAAGGTGAGGAGGAATAACTCAGCAGAGGGACAAGGATGGGGGTTGGGGCCTGCCTTCCCCAGGGCTGCTGCTGAGGACAGTGTGCCTTGCCCTGTGTGGCAAGGAGTGGATTGCCTTACACCACGTGCCACAGGGAGCAAGAGTGACCTCGGGACCCTCAGGGGGCACCTTGCCCAATCCCTGTGCAGGACCCCTCCAGCTAGAGCAGGCTGAAGCCTGGAGCACTGCAGCGTTCCCAAAGCTGAAGTGCACATCTCATAGACTGATGGAATGGGTTGGGTTGGAAGGGACCTTCGAGATCATCCACTCCCAATCCCCCTGCCGTGGGCAGGGACACCTCCCACTAGAGCAGGTTGCTCAAGGCCTCATCCAGCCTGGCCTCCAGGGCAGGGGGCATCCACAACCTCCCTGGGCAACCTGTGCCAGTGGCTCCCCACCCTCACTGTAGACTTCAGAGGGAAGCTGCAGCCCTGCACAAGCCAGGTGAGGTTGGGTTAGTGGCATAGGTGCTGGTGTGGCTAACATGGATCAGCCCAGAACCAAACAGCTTCCTCTTTCTCCTTTCCATTCCCTAGAGTCACAGAACTGTCAGGGCTGGAAGGGTCCTCAGGGCTCAGCCAGCTCCAGGCCCCTGCCCTGGGCAGGGAGCCTCACACCCGAGCAGGCTGCTCACAGCCTCCTTTCGCCCTGCATCGCTTCCACACCCTGCAGGAGAGGCCAGGCCGGGATCTGAGCCGGAGGAGTGGCCACCACAGCATCCCTCACAGCCAGCCCAGCCCCAGGAAGCCCCCTGGGGCTCGGGGGTCCCAGGCAGGCAGCTCTGCAGGGCCCAAGGTGCTGCCTGCCTGCGCGCTCCCCTGGCAGCTTGCCATGCGCTCGCTCCGCACCACAGAGAGCCTGCCTGAAGTGTGAGACACCTGCCTGGCACAAAGGCTCAGCCTGCCCTGTAATGGCACTTCACTGCTGCTCCTGGTGCTCCCCCAGGCTGGCAGGCACAGGCTTGTTGCTACCTTAGCACAGGCTGCCGGCAGTGGTCCCTGGGAAACACTTCAGCTCCAGGGGCTCTGGGAGATGCTCAGATGCTGAACTCCAGCAGTTTGAAACACTGTGCTGAATGCAGCTGGGAGGAGAACAGCAGCTCCGGGGCAGCGAGGCTGAAGGGGGGCCCAGAGATGGCATCAGGTGGGAAGGGACCCTCCAGGGGCACCCTGCAGACAGCAGGGAGAGCTCCAGCCAGAGCAGGCTGCACAGGGACACAGCCAGGCTGAGCCTGAAGGGCTCCAGGGATGGAGCCTCAGCCACAACTCTGCTCCAGTCTCTCCCCAGCCTCCCTGTGCAGAACTTCCTCCTGGTGCCCAACCTAGACCTCCCCTGCTCCAGTCTCAAACCACTGTCCCTCATCCTGTCACCCCAAGCCTTTTTCAGCAGCCTCTCCCCAGCCTTCAGAGACTGAAATGCAGCTCTAAGGTCTCCCCACAGCCTTCTCTTCCCCTGTGACTCAGAAGGGCCTGGCACTTACAGCAGGGCTTCCTCTGTGCACCTTCTGCATTAAACCAGCAAATCCCCAACCTCTCAGCCTCTCTTCACAGTCACTTTGGAATCCCAATTGGAGCTTAGGCAGCTTCCACCTCAGTGCATCCCAAAATGCCACTGGGAGCTGCTCTTTGCACAGCACAGCTGGCTGGCAGCAAGTGGGATGGATGCCTCTGTGTCCATCCCTGGATCACCAAACACCATCATCCCCAAGGGGCTTCTGGTGTCCCCAATCCCCCTTGCTGCCCAAGTGGGTCAGTTTAATCCTCTGGGTCCTCACTCCATAACGTGCAGGGTGCCCTGTGAGCCTCAGGACCTCCAGGTACCTACTGCCTGAGCACCCCCAGGTACCTACTGCCTGAGCACCCCCAAGTACCAACTGCCTGAGCACCCCCAGGTACCTACTGCCTGAGCACCCCCAGGTACCAACTGCCTGAGCACCCCCAGGTACCTACTGCCTGAGCACCCCCAGGTACCAACTGCCTGAGCACCTCCAGGTACCTACTGTAGCCTGAGCACCCCCAGGTACCTACTGCCTGAGCACCCCCAGGTACCTACTGCCTGAGCACCCCCAGGTACCAACTGCCTGAGCACCCCCAGGTACCTACTGTAGCCTGAGCACCCCCAGGTACCAACTGCCTGAGCACCCCCAGGTACCTACTGTAGCCTGAGCACCCCCAGGTACCAACTGCCTGAGCACCCCCAGGTACCTACTGTAGCCTGAGCACCCCCAGGTACCTACTGCCTGAGCACCCCCAGGTACCTACTGTAGCCTGAGCACCCCCAGGTACCTACTGCCTGAGCACCTCCAGGTACCAACTGCCTGAGCACCCCCAGGTACCAACTGCCTGAGCACCCCCAGGTACCAACTGCCTGAGCACCCCCAGGTACCAACTGCCTGAGCACCTCCAGGTACCTACTGCCTGAGCACCTCCAGGTACCTACTGCCTGAGGTTCTTCTCCTCCTTGGCACCCATGGAATGCTCTGAAGCTGCAGGGGAGTCTTGGATGGGAACAGAACTGAGGCCCAGTGGCACTGGGTGTCCTTTCCAGGGTGTGACAGGAGCCATGGGAGCAACTCCTAAGCCCTCTGCTCTGTTCCCTTGCTTGCCTTGCACAGCCCTGTGCTGGACACCTTCCTTTTGCTCACCACCTAAGCAATGCAACAAAGGTTAGACAGGAATCCTCTAAAGCAGCAGATGAAAGTGCATCCTTATCTCCAAAGCCTGCACTATCTGCAGCTCCTCTGATAGAAATGAGATGGATTTGGCTCAGGATCCTTCCCAGCACTGCCACCATAACTCCTTTCCAATTTCACCCTCTGTGCACAAAGTTCTTCTGAACGCTGTGGAGCTCTGGCAGTGACTCCTCTCCCCCTCACACGCACACAGCTGGTGTTTTCCATGCCAGGAGACAGATGCAGGACAGGAAGCATGTTCAGATAAGCTGCAACTAGAGAATGAGTTGGGTTGGAAGGGAGCTCAAGGCTCAGCCACTTCCAACCCCCTGCCATGGGCAGGGACACCTCACACCACAGCAGGTTGCTCACAGCCACCTCCAGCCTGGCTGCAAACACCTCCAGGCAGGAGGCTTCCACCACCTCCCTGGGCAGCCTGTGCCAGGCTCTCACCACCCTCACTGGCAAGGATTTCTTCCTCATCTCCAGTCTCAATCTGCTCTCCCCAAGCTTCAATCCATTGTCCCAGGCAAAGGCCTTTGGATGCCACTGGGCTGGCTGAGCTCTGCCTTGTCAGGGTCACTTCTGTAAGGCTGCAGAAGAAAACAGAGTAGGTGAGATGGTAAAATGTATTAAGGCTGAAAGAGTTGGGGCTGTGCAGCCTGGGGGGGAGAAGGCTGCAGGGAGAGCTCAGAGCTGCAGCTCAGGGTCTGCAGGGAGCTGCAGGCAGGCTGGGGAGGGACTGCTCAGCAGGGCTGGGGGTGGCAGGAGCAGGAGCAAGGCTTTGAGGCTGGAGCAGGGCAGAGTTAGGTTGGGCAGCAGGAGGAAGCTCTGCACAGGGAGGCTGGGGAGACACTGGCACAGGCTGCCCAGGGAGGTGGCTGAGGCTCCATCCCTGGAGCCCTTCAGGCTCAGCCTGGCTGTGTCCCTGTGCAGCCTGCTCTGGCTGGATCTGGCCCTGCTGTGGGCAGGGGGTTTGGACAGGATGCCCTTGGAGGCTCCCTCCCAGCCCAGTGCCATCTGTAAGATTTGCCACACAGGGAAGAAAGCTTTTTTTTTTGAGCTCTTAACTTCCCTGCAGGTTCCAACCTGAAGCTGGAAGCCTTTGCTGTGGCTAACTGCTGCTGAGCAGTTCTGTGCCAGGGTGCTGCCAACCAGATCCCCTGGGGAAGGGGGAGGCAGTTGTTTAAGTCCTGTCAAATGCATCATTCCCTCTTGCTGTTACAAAACCAACCTATATTCAATCTGAAATGATTGCTAATAAGTATTAACTCCTCTCCCAATTGTTCTGCTTCAATCATGTTTTCTCTTGCTGTCCTTCACCTGGATATTTTTAGCCCTTTAGAATTTCATTATTTCATTTCTCTTTCTTCCTCCCCCCCCCCTCCTCTCTTCTTCTCTTTAAGCTGTGACTATGAGTTCAGTTGCTTCTTCTCTGTACATCCCCTCCCAATCATCCTGGTGGGTATTTCTCTCTCTCTCTCTCTCTCTCCCCACCCTGGCAGGGGTTTATTTCTGGTTTACTCTTCCCTGTTGCTTTCCATGTGGTGATGTGGGAGGCTGCAGATTCTCTCTCAAAGCAGAGAGCCATGATTAGTCCATTCAGAAAGTGTAAATGCAGCCTGATGTGGTTATGTGGCACTGGAGGAGAGGAGATAGACTGGAAGGAGCAATCAAAGCAGGCAGTGAGAGGAGGCAGCGCTCAGCCCCCGTGGGTAGGCTCCTGGATGGTCACCAGTGACGTCCACGCTTCAGCTTCCTCCTGGAGCCACACACAGACACACAGCAGCCTGCATGCAGCTGGCTGGGGAGAGCTGAGCAGAGAGCAATGCAGCCCTGCTGGAGGAGCTGAAATCCAGCCTCACTGTGCAGCCTCTGCAGAGAGCCTTCACACATTGAGTCTGCAGCCCCTAGGACAAGAGAGATCTGGAGGGGCTGGAAGGTGTCCAGAGCAGGGCCAGGAGGAGGAGCAGAGGGCTGGAGCTGCTCTGCTGTGAGCACAGACTGAAGGAGTTGGGGTTGTGCAGGCTGGAGAAGAGAAGGCTCCCAGGTGACCTCATTGTGGCCTTCCAGGATCTGCAGGGGGCTCCAGGAAGGCTGGGGAGGGACTGCTCAGGATCTCAGGCAGTGATAGGACTAGGGGGAATGGAATGAAGCTGGAGGTGGGGAGATTCAGGCTGGAGGGGAGGAGGAGGTTCTTCACCATGAGAGTGGTGAAGCCCTGGAATGGGTTGTGCAGGGAGGTGGTTGGGGCCCTGTCCCTGGAGGTGTTTAAGCCCAGGCTGGATGAGGCTCTGTCCAGCCTGATCTGGTGTGGGGTGTCCCTGCCCATGGCAGCGGGGTTGGGGCTGGCTGATCCTTGGGGTCCCTTCCACCCCTGACTGATACTGTGATACTATACTATGATAATGGGTTGGCTTGGAAGGGACCTTCAAGATCACCCAGTGCCAACCCCCCTGCCATGGGCAGGGACACCTCCTACCAGCCCAGGGGTTGAACTCGAGGGAGGGCTCTGCCTGCAGAGCCTGGGGAGAAGAGGAGCAGATGGACTGAGCAGGAGGGGAGCTGCTGGTGCCTCCTGAATGCAGCTTCTCATTGCCCTTCCCTCTGTCTGGGCAAACCCCAGAGGATCACTGAGTTGTGAGGGCTGGAAGGGACCTCAGAGATCACAGAATCAGAATTGTCAGGGCTGGAAGGGAGCTCAAGGCTCAGCCAGTCCCAACCCCCTGCCATGGGCAGCCTCACACCAGCCCAGGCTGCTCAAACCCTCATCCAGCCTGGCCTTGAACACCTCCAGGGATGAGGCTTCCACCACCTCCCTGGGCAGCTTGTGCCAGAGTCTCCCCACCCTCACTGGCAAGAATTTCCTCTCCATCTCCAGCCTCACTCTGCCCTCCTCCAGCTCCAACCCATTCCCTCTCATCCTGTCAGTCCCAACCCTCGTCAAAAGTCCCTTCCCAGCTCTCCTGTAGCCCCCTTCAGGTACTGGGAGGCTGCTCCAAGGTCTCCCTGGAGCCTTCTCTTCTCCAGGCTGCTACCCTTCTGATTGCTATCTCCCCTCCTGTCCCTGCTCCATTATTTATCCCCATTTCCAGGCTCTCCAGCCTCAGCTGTCTCGGTTTGAGACGTCCCAGGAGCTGCAAACACACTTACTCCTTGATAACCACCTCGATTTGATTTTGCTGACTGCCTCAGGTCGCCAACTGCTCGGAGGCTGGGGCTGGATCAGCGACATCAGCAGCGCCGGGGCCGTGCTGTGCAATCTGCAGCTGGGGGAGGGGGGGAGGGAAGGTGAACTCCCCACCAGCAGCTCAGGGCTTTGAGTCATGCTGCCCTGATCGCTGCAGCTCGAGAGAGGCTCTCCCCCCAGCTCCCTCTCTCCCCCCTGCCACCTCACACCCTGCAAACGACCTGAGCTGAGCTGAGCCCCCTCCCCGGACACCGCTCCCAGGGCTCAGGCGAGGTGGAGCTGTGGCTGATTGGGAGCAGCACTCTGCTGCTCTCCAGTTGCCTCTCTGCCTGCATGCTCTGAGCTTTCAGCTGGGCCTGGCAGAGGGGAGAGAGGCAATTCCAGGAGCACTGAAGGCAGACTTCCTTTACCTCTCATCTGGTTTCTCTGGTGACCACTCCAGGCCAGAGCACCTCCGAGGCACAGCACTGGGACTCTCCTCCTCTCCCACAGCAGAGGGCTGGTGGTGCCCCCCCCCCCAGGCAGCCTGCTCTGGGGCACTTCCACACACGTTTGGGAGGCAAACTTCAGTCACCTGTGGTGGAAAAGCTACAATTAGAAAGATCCTGCTCACTAAAAGCAAAAGATGTAATAAAGCATTAAATATAGAAAGAGCCTCCCAGGGATAGAATCAAGCAGCAAGAACCACCCTGGGCCCAGGGCATGAATCATTTACCATCCCCAGCAGGTGATGGATGCTTCATAGAGTCACAGCTCCAAGCAGTGGGGTGGGTTGGGTTGGAAGGGACCTTCAAGAGCATCCAGTCCCAACCCCTCCTGCCATGGGCAGGGACAGCTCCCAGCAGCCCAGGCTGCTCAAGGCCTCATCCAGCCTGGCCCTGAGCACACCCACAGCCTCCCTGGGCAGCCTGTGCCAGTCTCTCCCCACCCTCCCTGGCAAGGATTCCTTCCTCATCTCCAGGCTCCATCTGCCCTCCTCCCTCCTTGAGCATCCCCAGGGAGGAGGCAGCCACAGCCTCCCTGGGCAGCCTGTGCCAGTCTCTCCCCCACGGAGGGCTTGGAGCTGAGGATCTTCAGAGGTCCCTTCCAACCCCTGCCATGGTGTGACTGGCACTTGGGAGCCTGCCCCAGGCAGGGCTGGGTGCACACCTCCTGGCCAAACCCCCTCCCACCCCAATCACAGCTGCTTTCCCCCCAAGGCTTCTCCACTCCACCCCTGACAAACCCCTTCAGAACGCCTTAGCCCCCACACTCTGCTCAGGAGAAGAACAGCTCCTGGGCTCAGGGCTGGGAGCTCCTGGGAGGGAGGGTTTGAGCATCCCTGCCTTCCACACAGAGCAGCAGAGTCCAAAGCTCCTTTCTGGGCCAGGCCACGAAAGGTTTTTGCCCAGAGCAGGAGGAATCCAGGCAGGGAGGCTGTGCAATCAGCCACTGTGGGGGAGGCTCTTTGCCTACAGGGGCTGGCTGCTGCCTTGCACTTCCCTTTGTCATCCTCCCCAAGTGCTGCTTTCGTTTCTCTCCCTCCCTAGCTCCATGTTTATGTTTATTTTGGTGGGCTTTGTTGTTTTCTTTCCCTCACTGAAGGAGGAAATCAGTCAGGAAGTTGCAGCAGTGGCAGAAACGACACAAAGGGATGGCAGCAAGAAGGGAAAGAGGCCTCGGGGGGGTGGGGATGGCTACTCAGGTTGGCAACTCCGTTGCCACTTGGGGGCCTCAGACAGCCTTGGGGTAGGAGATGTGGATTGCAGAGGCTGTGGGGAAAGAACTGACCCAGAGAGAAAGGAAAATACTGGGGAGAGGGGAAGGAAAATGAAAAGAATGGGGGGAAAAAGGGAGAAGAAGACAGAAAGGAAACCTGGAGGGGAGAAGGCTGCAGGGAGAGCTCAGAGCTGCAGCTCAGGGTCTGCAGGGAGCTGCAGGCAGGCTGGGGAGGGACTGCTCAGCAGGGCTGGGGGTGGCAGGAGCAGGAGCAAGGCTTTGAGACTGGAGCAGGGCAGAGTTAGGTTGGGCAGCAGGAGGAAGCTCTGCACAGGGAGGCTGGGGAGACACTGGCACAGGCTGCCCAGGGAGGTGGCTGAGGCTCCATCCCTGGAGCCCTTCAGGCTCAGCCTGGCTGTGTCCCTGTGCAGCCTGCCCTGGCTGGAGCTCTCCCTGCTGTGGGCAGGGGGTGGGCAGGATGCCCTTGGGGGCTCCCTCCTCACCTGCTGCCAGCTGTGGAATACTCAGGTGAAGCAATTCCTAAAGATGTGCAGGAGACAGTTCCTTGACCTGGGCATTGCCCTCAGCCTTCAGTGCCCACCCCAGAGCTATTGGCCTGAAGACAACCTTAAGGTGTGAGGTGTTGGCAGCCCCTTGGTCCCTGGCTTTGAGGTGAGTGAAAAACCAAAGCCCTGGGCAAGAGCAGCAAGCTCTGACCCCACAGCACAGCAGACAGGGATTCAGTGTCTGTCTGGAGGGGCTCAGAGGAGCAGGAAGGGGACACAGAGGAGCACTGGAGGGGCTCAGAGGAGCAAGGAGGGGGCTCAGAGGAGCAAGGAAGGGGCTCAGGGGAGCAAGGAAGGGGCTCAGGGGAACACAGGAGGGGCTCAGAGGAGCAGGAAGGGGCTCAGGGGAGCACTGGAGGGGCTCAGAGGAGCAGGAAGGGGCTCAGAGGAGCAAGGAGGGGGCTCAGAGGAGCAGGAAGGGAACACAGAGGAGCACTGGAGGGGCTCAGAGGAGCAAGGAGGGGGCTCAGAGGAGCAAGGAAGGGGCTCAGAGGAGCAGGAAGGGGACACAGAGGAGCACTGGAGGGGCTCAGAGGAGCAAGGAAGGGGCTCAGAGGAACACAGGAGGGGCTCAGAGGAACACAGGAGGGACTCAGAGGAACATAGGAGGGACTCAGAGGAGCAAGGAGGGGATGCAGAGGAGCAGGAGGGGGCTCAGGGGAGCAAGGAGAGGCTCAGGGGAGCAAGGAGGGGATGCAGAGGAGCAGGAGGGGGCTTAGGGGAGCAAGGAGGTGGGCTCAGGGGAGCAGGAAGGGGCTGCAGGGGAGCAAGGAGGGGCTTAAGGGAGCAAGGAGGGGGCTCAGGGGAGAGGGAAGGAGCCCTGTGTCTGCAGGATGAGCAGACAGAAGCTGTTCTGCCCCACTTCTTTCAGCAAGACAAAGCCTGCTGGAGGCTTGTCCTGGCCCTGGGTGCTTGTTTCACCCTCAGCACTCAGGGCAGCGCTGTTCAAACCGGGCACAGTTTGCTTTCAGCCTCCTCCTGTGTTTGGCTGGTGGATTAAGCAGCCTCTGAAGCCAGCGCTGGATTTAGCCCTGCCTCGGCTTTCACAGCACCTCGTACCCAGCCCTCCCTAATGACAAACATTAGTGGCTCCCGCTAAGGCTTCACCTGCAAGAGGATCTGCTGCCCGCCCCAGGGGCTGGGGGTGGTGGGGGAATATTCATCACTCTGTGGAGCTCCCTTAATGACTTTGTGGCTTGCAAGAGCACGGAATGCACGGCTGGAGCAGGCCCACGGCTGAGTGGATTTAGGAGCTGGCTTCGCTCTGGGGGAGGCTGAGTGCCAGGGCTGCACTTAAAGAGCCTCCCATGAAATGAAAGGTTAACTGCACCAGGCGCTGGGTGTGGGTCCTGCCAGCCACAGCTGGCATCTCTGGGCAGCTTCTGCACTTGCAGGCTCCTTTAGGGCTCTAGGTTCATAGATTAAGAGACTGGTTTGGGTTGGAAAGGACCTCAAGAGATCATCCACTTCCAGGCCCCACTTCCACTCAGCCCAGGCTGCTCAAAGCCCTCATCCAGCCTGGCCTTCAGCACCCCCAGGGATGAGGCTTCTAGCACCTCCCTGGGCTACCTGTGCCAGTGCCTCCCCTCCCTCTCTCAAGAATTCAGTCCCCATCTCCAGCCTCAATCTGCCTTCCTCAAGCTTCAATCCCTTCCCTCTCATCACTCCCAGCCCTTGCCACAAGTCCCTCCCCAGCTCTCCTGGAGCCCCTTCAGGTACTGGGAGGTTGCTCTAAACTCTGCCTGGAGCCCTTTCAGGTACTGGGAGGTTGCTCTAAGCTCTCCCTGGAGCCCCTCCAGGTACTGGGAGGTTGCTCTAAACTCTCCTGGAGCCCCTCCAGGTACTGGGAGGTTGCTGCAAACTCTCCCTGGAGCCCTTTCAGGTACTGGGAGGTTGCTCTAAGCTCTCCCTGGAGCCCTTTCAGGTACTGGGAGGTTGCTCTAAGCTCTCCCTGGAGCCCTTTCAGGTACTGGGAGGTTGCTCTAAACTCTGCCTGGAGCCCTTTCAGGTACTGGGAGGTTGCTCTAAACTCTCCCTGGAGCCCCTTCAGGTACTGGGAGGTTGCTCTAAACTCTCCTGGAGCCCCTTCAGGTACTGGGAGGTTGCTCTAAACTCTCCCTGGAGCCCCTTCAGGTACTGGGAGGTTGCTCTAAACTCTGCCTGGAGCCCCTTCAGGTACTGGGAGGTTGCTCTAAACTCTGCCTGGAGCCCCTTCAGGTACTGGGAGGTTGCTCTAAACTCTCCCTGGAGCCCTTTCAGGTACTGGGAGGTTGCTCTAAACTCTCCCTGGAGCCCCTTCAGGTACTGGGAGGTTGCTGCAAACTCTCCCTGGAGCCCTTTCAGGTACTGGGAGGTTGCTCTAAGCTCTCCTGGAGCCCCTTCAGGTACTGGGAGGTTGCTCTAAACTCTCCTGGAGCCCCTTCAGGTACTGGGAGGTTGCTCTAAACTCTCCCTGGAGCCCCTTCAGGTACTGGGAGGTTGCTCTAAACTCTGCCTGGAGCCCCTTCAGGTACTGGGAGGTTGCTCTAAACTCTGCCTGGAGCCCCTTCAGGTACTGGGAGGTTGCTCTAAACTCTCCCTGGAGCCCTTTCAGGTACTGGGAGGTTGCTCTAAACTCTCCCTGGAGCCCCTTCAGGTACTGGGAGGTTGCTGCAAACTCTCCCTGGAGCCCTTTCAGGTACTGGGAGGTTGCTCTAAACTCTCCTGGAGCCCTTTCAGGTACTGGGAGGTTGCTGCAAACTCTCCCTGGAGCCCTTTCAGGTACTGGGAGGTTGCTCTAAGCTCTCCTGGAGCCCCTTCAGGTACTGGGAGGTTGCTCTAAACTCTCCTGGAGCCCCTTCAGGTACTGGGAGGTTGCTCTAAACTCTCCCTGGAGCCCCTTCAGGTACTGGGAGGTTGCTCTAAACTCTGCCTGGAGCCCCTTCAGGTACTGGGAGGTTGCTCTAAACTCTGCCTGGAGCCCCTTCAGGTACTGGGAGGTTGCTCTAAACTCTCCCTGGAGCCCTTTCAGGTACTGGGAGGTTGCTCTAAACTCTCCCTGGAGCCCCTTCAGGTACTGGGAGGTTGCTGCAAACTCTCCCTGGAGCCCTTCTCTTCTCCAGGCTGCAACCATCCCGATTCCCATCCTACCACTCCAAGCCCTGGGTCCAAAGCCCCCTCCCCAGCTCTCTTGGCAGGCTGCAAGTGAGCCCCGAGGAACTCTCCCGGGGGAGCCGTCGGTGCAAACAACATCCCCAGCCCCTCTGCTCGCCGCTCCTGACCTCAGCTGGTGGAGCTGGAGGCTCGCCGGGCTGCCGGCCAAGGGCGCTGGGGCTGATCGATCCGAGCCCTCCGCTGGCCGTGCGAGCTGCGAGCCGCTGGCTCCGGGGCTGGGGGGGGAGGCTGGAGCCGTTCCAAGGGCAGCGCTGCGAGGCACAGAGCGAGGCAGCAGCCCTGTTTCCTTTCCTGTCCTCCTCCCCCCGGCCCCCTGCTGCTCCACGGCTGGGTTTGGTTTAGGAACGTTCCGGGGCGCAGCAGCTGTGTTTGGTACACAGGAGCCTGGCTGCAGCCCGGCAGGCTGCGAGGCTTTGCGGCCAGCGCTGCGAGAAAGATCAGCAGGCAAAGAAAGCTCCAGGGGGGCAGCAGCTGAGCTGATCCAGCCTCAAAACACCCTGGGAGAGCTCGTGGAAGACCTCTCCGCTTCTAGGAAGCCTTTCTGATCCCAGGCACAGCTCCAAAGGTCAGGCAGAGAAAAGCAAACTCCCCCCCCCCCCCCCAAATGCACAGACCGCAGCCACAGGGCTACAGAATCAGGCAGGGTTGGAAGAGACCTCCAAGATCATCAGGGCCAACCTCTTGCCCCTGCTGCAGTGGGACCAGAGGAACATCTCTGGGAAAGAGGAGAAATCCATCCCCAAAAAGCCTTTGGCTGCTGAAGGGTTCAAAAGGTAGCAGCCAGGGAGGCTGCACAGAGTGCTGAGCAGCCTCAGCAAGAGCAGACAAGAAGGAGCAGCCCCAGGGCTGCAGAGGGGCCTGAAAGCCTGCCCCCAAACGCTGGCAGCACTGCCAGGTGGCAGTGGGTTGGGAGGGAGCCTCCAAGGGCATCCTGTCCAACCCCCTGCAGGCAGCAGGGCCAGCTCCAGCCAGGGCAGGCTGCACAGGGACACAGCCAGGCTGAGCTGAGGCTGGTGAGAGCCTGGCACAGGCTGCCCAGGGAGGTGCTGGAAGCCTCCTGCCTGGAGGTGTTTGCAGCCAGGCTGGATGTGGCTGTGAGCAACCTGCTGTGGTGTGAGGTGTCCCTGCCCATGGCAGGGGGTTGGAGCTTGAGCCTTGAGCTCCCTTCCAGCCCTGACAGTTCTGTGATCTTGAATATCTGCAGGGATGGAGCCTCAAGCACAGCCCTGGGCAGCCTGTGATGAAGGTCAGCTTGTCTTCCTCCTCTGTGTCTCCACGAGAGGCTCAGCAGGGCAGAGCTGTGGAGCCAGCTGAGCAGGGGGGGAACAGATGCTGGATGGCTCTGGTGAGAGCTCGACTCTGGTGATGCCAGCCAGGGGTTTGGCAGTGAGTCAGGTGGGGACAGCCTGGGTGTCTTGTGGGGTGATCTGATCCCAGCTGACACTTCCTGTCACATTGCATCTCTCATCAGCTCACCAAGAGGCTGGGGGAAGGCTGCCTGGCTCCTCTGCTGCAGCTCCCAAGAGGAGTGGCTGCCTGGGGGTGCCCTGGGCCAGGGGGAGGTGTGAGCAGACAGCCCCTGCACCAGGAGGACAGGCCTGCCACTTTCCCCAGCCTCTGGAAGTGTGAATGACAGCAGGCAGTGGCTGCTGCCAGGGATTCCAACGCTCAAACACCACACCAGGCTCTTGTCTCTCCCTCTCATGTCTGCCCTGACACCCAACTCCACATCCTGCCTCTGCTGCACAAGCTGAGGGCCAAATCCCTTCAAACTCAGCCCTGCTGGGAAGGGAATCCTGCCCAGGAGCAATACAGCTTCCAAGAGCACGAGCTTTTGGGGCACAGCAAGCAGCAGTGGGAAGGATCTGGTGCAGAGGGAGTTTGTGTCTCCATGGGGAGGCTTCAGAGGGCAAGGAGGGGACACAGCAGCAGAGTGGGAAGGCAAACTGGGGAGGGGATGGCAATTGCCCACAGAAGAATAGTGAACTGGTTTGCACTTCTGGAAGGCACTCAGGAAGGTTTAGGTGAAGAAGTTTGGTGCAGGGCAAGGAGCCACAGGACTCTCCCAAGCGCTCTCCAGCACCATGGCCATGACTGCAGGCACTGATCCCCCAGAAGCTGAGCAGCCAGCCCTGCTCCTCCGTGGCTGAGTGCCCACTCTGCAGGAGGAGATGCACAAGCCCAGGCCCCACAGCCAGGCACATGTCCTTCCTTCTCCTGCTCACCTTTTGCTGGCAGGGGGCACAGAGGTTGGCTGTTGGAAGTCAGGATTGAAGCTGAGCAGTGGAGCTGATGTGGGTCAGGGATTAACTGATTAGAGATCATCAGGCTTTGAAATGTGAGGAGCACTGCCAGGGGAAGAGCAGAGAGAGCCTCCTGCATGTGGCCTCCTGCCCCAGGAGGGACAGGAGCTGGCTACTCCTCCAGCTTCAGGCACTCAGAGCAAGGAGGAGGCACAAGAACACTGCACTGATTGACACAGAATCATCAGCTCCTGTGCAGGGAAGCTATTAAAAGGGACTTCGTGGCAATTGTTAGTCATGGTTTGGGGCAAACACCCACAAGTGAGAGACAAAGAGAGGGAAGGGAAGGGAAGGGAAGGGAAGGGAAGGGAAGGGAAGGGAAGGGAAGGGAAGGGAAGGGAAGGGAAGGGAAGGGAAGGGAAGGGAAGGGAAGGGAAGGGAAGGGAAGGGAAGGGAAGGGAAGGGAAGGGAAGGGAAGGGAAGGGAAGGGAAGGGAAGGGAAGGGAAGGGAAGGGAAGGGAAGGGAAGGGAAGGGAAGGGAAGGGAAGGGAAGGGAAGGGAAGGGAAGGGAAGGGAAGGGAAGGGAAGGGAAGGGAAGGGAAGGGAAGGGAAGGGAAGGGAAGGGAAGGGAAGGGAAGGGAAGGGAAGGGAAGGGAAGGGAAGGGAAGGGAAGGGAAGGGAAGGGAAGGGAAGGGAAGGGAAGGGAAGGGAAGGGAAGGGAAGGGAAGGGAAGGGAAGGGAAGGGAAGGGAAGGGAAGGGAAGGGAAGGGAAGGGAAGGGAAGGGAAGGGAAGGGAAGGGAAGGGAAGGGAAGGGAAGGGAAGGGAAGGGAAGGGAAGGGAAGGGAAGGGAAGGGAAGGGAAGGGAAGGGAAGGGAAGGGAAGGGAAGGGAAGGGAAGGGAAGGGAAGGGAAGGGAAGGGAAGGGAAGGGAAGGGAATTCCTCAGGGATTCACTTTTGGCAAGCTGGGCACCAGGAGGGGCAAGGGAAAGAGCAGATGTTAAATGAATGTTAGATGGCATAAGTGGAAGGCAAATATTTGATCTCCCCCAATCTGAATCCTTATTTACCTTTAATAAAGCTTGGCTGAAGGACTCAGAGCTAAGCTGTCCTCGTGCTAGGTGCTGCATAAACAGAGGGAGCCTGACTGGAGGGGGGGTGTGGGGGTGGAAAGGGTTTATTCAGCTCAGGAATCAACAGCATCTACTCCTGCAATCAGATGAAGCTATACACTACAAATGCCAGGCACCAAGCTGCACAGCAAACAGCCAACAGATTAAAAACCCTGCCCAGATCTGGTTTAATTTCCAGCCCTTAAATGTTTGCCACATCTTGGGCAGCCCTTGGAAGGAAGAGAGATTGTGTGTGCTGCTCAAATCTCAGCTGCCTCTGGAGGTAACTGCTGGGGATGGAGAGCAAAGGGATTCAACCTTTGCAGCTGCTAAGAAAAGGCAGAGGGAGCAGAAGAACACAATTAGCTCCACTACAGGTGAAGGCAGAGCTGGGTGAGCCCAAGCACAGCAGCACATTCTAACAGAGATCATAAAGCTGGGAAGAGATTAGATTAGTCAGAGGCTCAGATCTAGTCAGAGAGATTGGGTGTTAGGATACCTTCGGGGGGGGGGGGGGGGGGGAAGAGGGGGAGAGAGAGAAAAATATTGTGTGCAGAGCAGGATGTGAGGGCTGTAGAGATGCTCAGAGACCTATAGAGGTGATCAGAGACCTACAGAGCTGATCAGTTGTCTATAAACTGATCAGAGACTTACAGAGGTGATCAGTTGTCTATAAACTGATCAGAGACCTACAGAGATGATCAGAGACTTACAGAGGTGATTAGAGACCTATAAACTGATCAGAGACCTACAGAGCTGATCAGAGACCTACAGAGCTGATCAGTTGTCTATAAACTGATCAGAGACCTATAAACTGATCAGAGACCTACAGAGATGATCAGAGACCTACAGAGATGATCAGTTGTCTATAAACTGATCAGAGACCTATAAACTGATCAGAGACCTACAGAGGTGATCAGTTGTCTATAAACTGATCAGAGACCTATAAACTGATCAGAGACCTACAGAGATGATCAGTTGTCTATAAACTGATCAGAGATCTATAAACTGATCAGAGACCTACAGAGATGATCAGTTGTCTATAAACTGATCAGAGATCTATAAACTGATCAGAGACCTATAGAGATGATCAGTTGTCTATAAACTGATCAGAGACCTACAGAGGTGATCAGAGACCTACAGAGGTGATCAGTTGTCTATAAACTGATCAGAGATCTATAAACTGATCAGAGACCTATAGAGATGATCAGTTGTCTATAAACTGATCAGAGACCTACAGAGGTGATCAGAGACCTACAGAGGTGATCAGTTGTCTATAAAATGATCAGAGACCTATAAACTGATCAGAGACCTACAGAGATGATCAGATGTCTATAAACTGATCAGAGACCTACAGAGGTGATTGGAGGAGACACAATCAACATCAGCTCACAACTGCTGCTGTGGTTGCTGCCAGGACCTCCTCAGCTCAGATCCTGCTGCATCTTCCCAGCCTCCCCAGTGCTGGGTGGGAGGCTGGGAAGGGCACTGGGACCTGGCCTGCTGTGTTCAGTGTTAGATGCCAAGGCAGCAGCTGGCATTTTTTCCACCAGCATGAGCACTGGGCACCATCCTTCATGAGTCAAGACAGGATTTCCAATGTTTTCCTGCTTCCTGACCCTTCCTCCTCCTTTTCCCTGCCTGCAGAGACTCTTCCCTGCCTGGAACTGACTGGGAAGAGTTTCTTACTCACTCTGCTGGCTGTTACACAGCTGTCTTGCCCTCCACTGCCCAGGAATTCACAGCACAGATTATCAGTTCTGGGCTCACATTAAAAAAAAGAGAGGACAAACAGAGAGGACCAAACAGAGAGGACCAAACAGGAGGGGGAAAAAAGAGAGGACCAAACAGGAGGGGGAAAAAAGAGAGGACCAAACAGGAGGGGGAAAAAAGAGAGGACCAAACAGGAGGGGGAAAAAAGAGAGGACCAAACAGGAGGGGGAAAAAAGAGAGGACCAAACAGGAGGGGGAAAAAAGAGAGGACCAAACAGGAGGGGGAAAAAAGAGAGGACCAAACAGGAGGGGGAAAAAAGAGAGGACCAAACAGGAGGGGGGAAAAAAGAGAGGACCAAAAAGGAGGGGGGAAAAAGAGAGGACCAAAAAGGAGGGGGGAAAAAGAGAGGACCAAAAAGGAGGGGGGAAAAAGAGAGGACCAAAAAGGAGGGGGGAAAAAGAGAGGACCAAAAAGGAGGGGGGAAAAAGAGAGGACCAAAAAGGAGGGGGGAAAAAGAGAGGACCAAAAAGGAGGGGGGAAAAAAGAGAGGACCAAAAAGGAGGGGGGAAAAAAGAGAGGACCAAAAAGGAGGGGGGAAAAAAGAGAGGACCAAAAAGGAGGGGGGAAAAAAGAGAGGACCAAAAAGGAGGGGGGAAAAAAGAGAGGACCAAAAAGGAGGGGGGAAAAAAGAGAGGACCAAAAAGGAGGGGGGAAAAAAGAGAGGACCAAAAAGGAGGGGGAAAAAAGAGAGGACCAAAAAGGAGGGGGAAAAAAGAGAGGACCAAAAAGGAGGGGGAAAAAAGAGAGGACCAAAAAGGAGGGGGAAAAAAGGAGGGCAAAGAGAGGGGGAAAAAAGGAGGGCAAAGAGAGGGGGAAAAAAGGAGGGCAAAGAGAGGGGGAAAAAAGGAGGGCAAAGAGAGGGGGAAAAAAGGAGGGCAAAGAGAGGGGGAAAAAAGGAGGGCAAAGAGAGGGGGAAAAAAGGAGGGCAAAGAGAGGGGGGAAAAAAGGAGGGCAAAGAGAGGGGGGAAAAAAGGAGGGCAAAGAGAGGGGGGAAAAAAGGAGGGCAAAGAGAGGGGGGAAAAAAGGAGGGCAAAGAGAGGGGGGGAAAAAAGGAGGGCAAAGAGAGGGGGGAAAAAAGGAAGGCAAAGAGAGGGGGGAAAAAAGGAGGGCAAAGAGAGGGGGGAAAAAAGGAGGGCAAAGAGAGGGGGGAAAAAAGGAGGGCAAAGAGAGGGGGGAAAAAAGGAGGGCAAAGAGAGGGGGGAAAAAAGGAGGGCAAAGAGAGGGGGGAAAAAAGGAGGGCAAAGAGAGGGGGGAAAAAAGGAGGACAAAGAGAGGGGGGAAAAAAGGAGGACAAAGAGAGGGGGGAAAAAAGGAGGGCAAAGAGAGGGGGGAAAAAAGGAGGGCAAAGAGAGGGGGGAAAAAAGGAGGGCAAAGAGAGGGGGGAAAAAAGGAGGGCAAAGAGAGGGGGGAAAAAAGGAGGGCAAAGGGAGGGAAAAAAGGAGGGCAAAGGGAGGGAAAAAAGGAGGGCAAAGGGAGGGAAAAAAGGAGGACAAAGGGAGGGAAAAAAGGAGGACAAAGGGAGGGAAAAAAGGAGGACAAAGGGAGGGAAAAAAGGAGGACAAAGGGAGGGAAAAAAGGAGGACAAAGGGAGGGAAAAAAGGAGGACAAAGAGAGGGGAAAAAGGAGGACAAAGAGAGATCTCCCCCAAGCTGCTCAAGAAACTGTTTTCCTTTGCTTTCCTTTGCTCTCCTTTCCTGAAGAGGGAAAGCAGACAGCTCCTCAAACACGCTTTCCCCTTCTCTGCTTTCTCCTTCCCCCATCTCCCCACTGCAGGAGGATCTATCCCCTGCCTCGAGTGGAAAGCCTCAGCCTCCCTTGGCTCAGTGGAGCCAAATCAACAGCCCCAAGCAGCATCTCCCAGGGCAGGCAGGATGTCAGTTTGACAGCTTCCCTGTGCCCCACCGATTCCACCACCCCAGAGGGGAATGGCACTACTCAGGCAGGCACTGGGCTGTGCAAACTTCACTTAGACATTGATTTCTGGGAAACAGGAAAGCTCTGGGAGCAAATCTTGTCTCCAGACACCTTTCTCACACAGTCCTGGGCTAGACTCTCAGTAACCTGCTGGCTGCAGCTGGGTAGCAGCAATTAGCAGGGAACAGGCAGCCTGGCAGGAGCTGCACGCAAGAAATACCTTGGGGAGAGGGAGGCAGAGACTGTTCTGAGGCTGCTGGAGAAACATCTGCCACCAGGACATGGTTGCTGGAGGCTTTTGCTGCTGTTCTCCTATGAGCCTTGCACAAAGTTCAGTCACTGAGGCATCCTGGCAATCAGAGAATCGTCAGGGCTGGAAGGGACCTCAAGGCTCAGCCAGTTCCAACCCCCTGCCATGGGCAGGGACACCTCACACCACAGCAGGTTGCTCACAGCCACATCCAGCCTGGCTGCAAACATCTCCAGGGATGAGGCTTCCAGCACCTCCCTGAGCAACCTGTGCCAGGCTCTCACCAAGAGCCTTGAGCTGAGCAGCAGAACTGTGTCTGGAGTTCACACCTGCAAGCATCCCAGCCCCCAGCAGCGCTGCCAGCCCAGGGGAGCTGCACAGCCATCGCAGCGGGGCGCAGCTCCCATGCCCCCAGCCCCTGCTCCTCCTGCCTTTATCAGCCTCCTCCAGGCTTCCCCCTGAGCACACCACTTCTGGGGCAAAACCTCAGGGAGTTTCTTCCTGGTTTGTGAAGCAGCAGAGGCTGTTCTGGCATCCAGGGCCAGGCGAGCTCAGAAGGCCACAGATCTCCACCAAACAGAGAGCAGAGGCTGCAGCGAGGCTCAGCACAGTGCCTGCTGGACACAGACTCCAGCTCAGGATCAGAGCTGTGGACATTTTATGCCTGAGGGTGTCTGCAAACAAGGTGAAAATCCAAAAGAGGGTTAAGACCTTTCTTATTTATGAGGAAGGAGAAAAAGAGAGAGAGAGAGAGAGACTTGCACTGAATCAAAGCAGCTCTGACCTAGCACAGAGCCAAGAGGAGCAGAGGGCAGACCCAGGACACTGACTGCCCTCAAGTTGTGCCAGGGGAGCTTCAGGCTGGCTTTCAGCATTAGTTTTGGGGTTGTTTTTCTCACTGCAAGAGTGGCCAGGGACTGGCACAGGCTGCCCAGGGAGGTGGTGGAGTCCCCACCCCTGGAGGGGTTCAAGAGACCTGTGGCCATGGCCAGTCAGAACTTGCTTGGCTTGGGTTGGTGGCTTGGACCTGCTGGTCATAGAATCAAGCAGGTTGGAAGAGACCTCAGAGGTCATCCAGTCCAACCTATGACCTAACACCCAACACCTCCTGACCAACTGAACCATGGCTCCAAGTGCCACACCCAAGCTGGAGGTCCAATCTCAGAGGTCTTCTGCAGCCTTCATGATTCTGTGACTCAGCTCAGAAGCAGGCAAGCTGTAGGCAGAGCTCCTGCTGCAGCCTCTTACCCTCTGCTTCCCTCTCACCTCTCTCTCTCTCCATGGCAGAGCAAAACTCTGCAGCTCTGCTTAGCACACATTCCATGTTCCACACCTTGCCAGGGAGACAAAAGGCTTTGTGGCTGCCAGCTGTAAAGGAAGGCTGCAGGTCTGCCAGGGGGGATGTGGCTTGCTTGGCACCAATGTGATGAGATGATCAGTGGTGAGCAGCTGAGCAGGAGCGCTGGCATGGCAGAAGTGCTTTGCAGTTTGCTTTCTGAGCAGGACAGGGAGATGACTGCAAAGGAGAGGGAAGCTCTGGCTCTGCATTCCCAGCCTCTGCCCTGGGTGCCTTCCCCCCTGCTGTCTCCAGCCAGCCAGCAGCTTTCCTCCAGTTGCTGAGAGACATCTGGGAAGCTTGGGGGCTCGTTGGGAGAGGCTGCTGCTTTCCTCTGGATGGCAGGAAAACTGCTTCCCCCACAGGGCACAGGATCATGGAGTGGAAGGGACCTCTGGAGGTCATCCAGTCCAATCCCCCTGCCAGAGCAGGAGCACCCAGGGCAGGCCACACAGGAACACATCCTGGAAGCCTCCAGAGAAGGAGACTCCACAACCCCTCTGGGCAGCCTGCTGCAGGGCTCTGTCACCCTCGAATGGGACACCCAGGGAAGTTCCTGTGAAGGGGATGAGCACAGCCCCTGGTCAGAGGCAAGGAGGCAGCCACAGAGATGCTCTGTGCCACACAGGCACCGCTGGCACCAACCACAGCACCTCTGGCACCAACCACAGCACTGCAACCTTGCAGCACTGGCCTGCCCTTGACCTGCCAGTAAATCCATCGCTGGATTAGCTCAGCCATCCTAAAAACCTGGGTGGACTCTGCCTGGGAATTAAAGTGGCTTTACTGCAGCTCATTTACAAGGACTTTGTCCCATGCCAGCCCTCCACCCACGCCTGTGTGCAAAGCCTCAGCTTTAAACCCAGGACTGGTTTGCTCCTGGTGCACAGGGCCAGAGGAGCTCCCCAGGGTCCCCCCAGGACAGTGTGCAGCAAGATGCCACTTTTTGCCCTGCCTTTATCTCTGCATTCCTCATCCCTTCCCTCTGCCTCCATGCAGATGCAGGTGCTTGGATGAAGGCAGCAAAACCAAAGCCTTCTCCAGGCAGCTCTTGGGAGTGCTCCTTCCCTCTCTCCCCAGAGACTGTCAGCACTCAGACAAGAAGTGCTCCTTCAAAGCAGCACTGAAAGACTTCCAAGGCATCCTCATGGCCACCATGATGCTCCCAGGTGATGCCAGGTCTGTGCCTGGAGAAGCCAAGCTTATTTTTAGGCTGGAAAACTCAATCTCCCCAAAGATAGGAATGAACAGAGCTGGCCAGGCAGGTCTGTGGGGTGAGGAGCAGACACAGCCTTGAGCTGCTTGAGCAGGAGCTCTGCTGTGCTTTGCTTTCCCTGTTTCATGCCAAATGTTTGGAACTTTTGGGGTTTTACTTTTTTTTTCCTTTCAGATGAAAGTTTTCTTCTCCTAGAGCAGAGGCTCCAAAGCTTTTCCCTCTGTACAAGCTGCAAACACAATCTGAGCTTGCCTGGCAGCAGCCAGCTAAGGTTCAGGTAGAAGCATGAAATCATCATAAAAGTGTCAGGGCTGGAAGGGACCTCAAGGATCAGCCAGTTCCAACCCCCTGCCATGGGCAGGGACACCTCACACCACAGCAGGTTGCTCACAGCCACATCCAGCCTGGCTGCAAACACCTCCAGGGATGAGGCTTCCACCACCTCCCTGAGCAGCCTGTGCCAGGCTCTCACCACCCTGCTGGGGAACAACTTCTTCCTCACATCCAATCTCAATCTCCCCACTTCTAGTTGTGCTCCATCCCCCCCAGTCCTATCACTCCCTGACACCCTCAGCAGTCCCTCCCCAGCTTTCCTGTAGCCCCCTGCAGACACTGGAAGGCCACAATGAGGTCTCCTTGGAGCCTTCTCCTCTCCAGACTGAATCATGGAATGGTCTGGGTTGGAAGGGAGCTCCGAAGGTCATCCAGTCCAACTCCCTCTGCAGCCAGCAGGGACATCCTCAGCTACATCAGCCTGCCCAGACCAGAATGGGTTGGGTTGGAAGGCACCTTAGAGACCAGCCAGCTCCAACCCCCTGCCAGGGGCAGGGACACCTCCCACCAGCACAGCTTGCTCCAGGCCTCATCCAGCCTGGCCCTGAACACCTCCAGGGAGGGGACAGCCACAGCCTCCCTGGGCAGCCTGTGCCAGAGCCTCCCCAACCCTCCCTGTCCAGAATTCCTTTCTGCAAAGACTTTCTCCACTGCCTTTAGAGTTCTTAAGGCACTTTTCCACATCCCTGCTTTTCTCTTTCCACCTTCCCTCTTCATCCTGCATTTTTATGCATGTTTCTCCCTTTTCTTTTCACTTCCCCTCTCCATCCTGCACTTTTTCTGCACATTTCTGCCCTTTTCTGTTCATCTTCCTTCCCATCCTGCACTTTTTCTGCCCTTTTCTTTTCACCTTCCTCCCCATCCTGCATTTTTCTGCACCCCTCCCTTTTTCTTTCCACCTCCCCTCCCTATCCTGCACTTTTTCTGCACATCTCTCCCTTTTCTTTCCACCTTCCCTCTCTATCCTGTATTTTTCCTGCACATTTCTGCCCTTTTCTTTTCATCTTCTTCCACATCCTGCATTTTTCCTGCACATTTCTCCCTTTTTCTTTCCACTTCCCCTCCCCATCCTGCATTTTTCTGCCCATTTCTGCCCTTTTCTTTTCATCTTCCTCCCCATCCTGCATTTTCCCTGCATATTTCTCCCTTTTCCTTTCCACCTTGCCCTCCCTGCATTTTAGCTTCACGTTTCTGCCCTTTTTTGTTCATCTTCCTTCCCATCCTGCATTTTTTTGCACATCTCTCCCTTTTTCTTTCCACCTTCCCTCCCCATCCTGCACTTTTCTGCACCTCTCCTTTTTCTTTTCACCTTCCTCCCCATCCTGCATTTTTCTGCACCCCTCCCTTTTTCTTTCCACCTCCCCTCCCTATCCTGCACTTTTTCTGCACATCTCTCCCTTTTCTTTCCACCTTCCCTCTCTATCCTGTATTTTTCCTGCACATTTCTGCCCTTTTCTTTTCATCTTCTTCCACATCCTGCATTTTTCCTGCACATTTCTCCCTTTTTCTTTCCACTTCCCCTCCCCATCCTGCATTTTTCTGCCCATTTCTGCCCTTTTCTTTTCATCTTCTTCCCCATCCTGCATTTTTTTGCACACCTCTCCCTTTTTCTTTCCACCTTCCCTCCCCATCCTGCATTTTTCTGCTCCTCTCCTTTTTCTTTCCACCTTCCCTCCCCATCCTGCATTTTTCTGCTCCTCTCCTTTTTCTTTCCACCTTCCCCTCCCCATCCTGCACTTTTTCTGCACATTTCTGCCCTTTTCTTTTCATCTTCCTTCCAAACCTATATTTTCCTGCACGTTTCTCCCTTTCCCTTTCCACCTTCCTCTCCCTGCATATTTTCCTGCACGTTTCTCCCTTTCCCTTTCCACCTTCCCTCCCCACCCTGCATATATATATATAATATTTTTTCGGCACGTTTCTGCCTTTTTTTCTGGATCGTTTTCCACGATCAAAGGGCAACAGGAGAAAAGAAACCAAAGAGAATAAACCCCAACCCCTTCTGCTGCTGCATTTAGCATTGATTTTCTCCCCCCCCCCCCCCATCACTCTGAGTCACAGAAGCTACCATTTAATTAATTTCTTGACACTTTGACAGTTTCTAAGACGACATTTGTAGAGCTATCAAGTGGTGCTGATGGCACTGTCAGCCAGACACTTTTTGAATTATCAGCTATTAAGGAGCCATCGGCAACAAATTCCCCGGGATTATTATACAAATTGCTCTCTGAATGAGCCGAGCACACAAAGGCTCCGGGAAACAGAAAGGAGCCATTGTCCCAGCGGGAATTGGAGCTTTCCAAATGTTTGCCTGTTGTGATGGCTCCCCGCGGAACAGCGAAGCCAATTCGGCTTTTCGGGAGCGGGGTCGGGGGGGGGATGCGGCGGGCGGGGAGGGGGCGGCTGAGAGCGCGGCCAGAGGTGGGCAGAGAATGGCAGGAGCCTCAGGGTTGGAAGGGAGCTCAAGGATCAGCCACTTCCAACCCCCCTGCCATGGGCAGGGACACCTCACACCGCAGCAGGTTGCTCACAGCCAAACCCCTGGCTGGCATCACCAGAGTGGAGCTCTCACCACAGCCATCCAGCATCTGTTCCCCCCTGCTCAGCTGGCTCCACAGCTCTGCCCTGCTGAGCCTCTCGTGGAGACACAGAGGAGGAAGAGAAGCTGACCTTCATCACAGGCTGCCCAGGGCTGTGCTTGAGGCTCCACCCCTGGAGATATTCAAGATCACAGAATTGTTAGGGCTGGAAGGGACCTCAAGGCTCAGCCAGCTCCAACCCCCTGCCATGGGCAGGGACACCTCACACCACAGCAGGTTGCTCACAGCCACCTCCAGCCTGGCTGCAAACACCTCCAGGCAGGAGGCTTCCACCCCCTCCCTGGGCAGCCTGTGCCAGGCTCTCACCAGCCTCAGCTCAGCCTGGCTGTGTCCCTGTGCAGCCTGCCCTGGCTGGAGCTGGCCCTGCTGCCTGCAGGGGGTTGGACAGGATGCCCTTGGAGGCTCCCTCCCAACCCACTGCCACCTGGCAGTGCTGCCAGTGTTTGGGGGCAGGTTTTCAGGCCCCTCTGCAGCCCTGGGGCTGCTCCTTCTTGTCTGCTCTTGCTGAGGCTGCTCAGCACTCTGTGCAGCCTCCCTGGCTGCTACCTTTTGAACCCTTCAGCAGCCAAAGGCTTTTTTGGGGATGGATTTCTCCTCTTTCCCAGAGATGTTCCTCTGGTCCCACTGCAGCAGGGAGAACTTCTCTGTGCCAGGCTCTCACCACCCTCATGGGGAAGAACTTCTTCCTCACATCCAATCTCAGTCTCCCCACTTCTAGTTCTGCTCCATCCCTCCCAGCCCTGACACCCTCAGAAGTCCCTCCCCAGCTTTCTTGCAGCCCCCTTCAGATACTGGAAGGCCACAATTAGGTCTCCTTGGAGCCTTCTCCTCTCCAGCCTGCACAACCCCAACTCCCTCAGCCTGTCCTCACAGCAGAGCAGCTCCAGCCCTCTGCTCCTCCTCATGGCCCTGCTCTGGACACCTTCCAGCCCCTCCAGATCCTTCCTGGCACAGAGGCTCCAGAGCTGGACACGGTGGTGTCCCTGGAAATCCAGCTTGAGAAGCAGGGAATGGTTGGGGTTAGGAAGGGCTGAGCAGTGGAATCTCTTTCAGACAGTCTCACAGGATCTTAGGGCTTGGAAGGGAGATCACAGAATCAATCAGGCTGGAAAAGACCTCAGAGATCATCAAGTCCAACCAAGCCTAATACCTAACACCTCCTGACAATCATTCCTGCTGGCCTGACTGCACTCTCACCAATTTTTCCCCTATTATCTAGGGCAGATTGAGGCTGGAGATCAGGAAGAAATTCTTCCCAGAGAGGGTGGGGAGGCACTGGCACAGGCTGCCCAGGGAGGCTGTGGATGCTCCCTCCCTGGAGGGGCTCAAGGCCAGGCTGGATGAGACCCTGAGCAGCCTGGGCTGGTGGGAGGTGTCCCTGCCCGTGGCAGGGGGGTTGGAACTGGCTCCAAGGAGCTCTGAGCGAGGGAGCAGCTGTGCATCTGCTTTGTTGGTGTTTTGCTGTGGCCTTTGACTTGCCTTTTGTGCACCTTTGTGTCAGGGTGGAGCTGGAGCCTGGCACCTTTCCCTCCATGGATCCCCTAAACCTCTCCTGGTACAACGGTGACCTCGGGGACAGGAACTGGAGCAAGCCACTCAACGAGACCAATGCAGGGCAGAAGCCTCACTACAACTACTATGCCATGCTGCTCACCCTCCTCATCTTTGTCATCGTGTTTGGCAACGTGCTGGTGTGCATGGCTGTCTCCAGGGAGAAAGCTCTCCAGACCACCACCAACTACCTGATCGTCAGCCTGGCCGTGGCAGATCTCCTGGTGGCAACTCTGGTCATGCCTTGGGTGCTCTACCTGGAGGTAGGTGACCCAGGTCTCCTTGTGCACTACTGAATGTCCATGTTGAATGAGCAGGGAGAGGGAACAGAGGGGTTCAGCAGCTTGGCCAGCAGCTCTTTCGAGACCTCCTTAATCCCTCCCCAAAAGAGACGGCAGCCGAGTTTCCTCAGCGCTGCTCAGGTTCCTCCGGAGCTGCCCGGGGCCTCGTTTGGTAGCACACAGCTGTGCAGAGGGCTGAATTGCAACCCAAGTGCATTGACAACGTGGCCTTTAAGCAGAGGAGCTGAGAGGAAAAGGCCCCCGGTGTGCTTTCAGAGCTGGAGACGAGGAGTCTGCAGCAGCATGCTGGCTGCCAGGCTGATGAGCTGCGGCAGTAAGCAAAGCCTGCTCCTGAGGGGCTGCAGCAGGCTCTCTCCAGCCCACACCCTGCCCAAATCACCCTTCCCCAGGCGAGAAGAGGGTCGGGAAGAGAGGAGACCCGCGGGGATGAAATGGAAAGGGATTTAAACAGCCAAAGTGATGCCAATAGGAGGTGTGGAAAGCGATACTCAGCCCAGAGGTGCGTGGTGCCCTCAAGCAGGGAAGCAGTCCTTGGGAGCAGCGAGGTGAAGCCCTCCGGGGCTGGGGCAAGCAGCAGAAGGGAGAGGAGGAGCAGGAGGAGCCTCCACCTTCAGCAAGCTCCCCACTTTATCCTCAGCGTGGCATTTATGGGATGGGATTCACCTGGAGCCAGCTGCCCTGGCTGACTCCAAACTGCTAACAGCCTGCAGCCCCTGGCTGGCCTGGGATTGTCCCAGCCAAACCAGGACAAGCAGTAAGGAGAGCAGGACACTGGGGCAGGAGGCTGTGAATCCAGAGCCCTCCTGTGTGCCACAGTCTGTGAGACAAACAGCACCACAGGTCAGCTGCTTTGCACGGGGGCTGCCACCTTGGTCCAGCAGAGCTCTGAGCCTCTGCACACAGAGGCACATCTGGGTGGCAGTGGGGGCTGGGGAAGCCAAATGCTCCCCCGGGGTGCCAGCTGTTTGCTCGGTGGCAAAGGCCTCTTGCAACAGCAAACTGCCTGAAAGGACGAAATGCTTCCCTAGAGGGAAGGTTGAGAGAAGCTACCACAGCCCTCCAGCCTCCTTCTCTGGGCTGCTGAGAGCTGGTGAGGGGATAAACGGGGGTGAGAAAGTGGAAGAGTGAAGCTCCTTTGGGTTGCCAATTAATTTGCAGGCACTTTGGGTGGGTTTTTTAATGAGAGAAGATGATAAAACAGAGAGGAGAGCCCAGAAAGAGGCCAGAATCAATCAATTAGCCTGGTAAAGATTAATGCAGAGCAAATCAAGCCCAGTGACAGGGCACAGCCCGGTGAGGAAGCACTGCACTAATTAGCACTCCAGTTAATTGTTGGCCCCTTTGACAATGTAAAGCATCAGGCATCTACTAAAGCTTCTCAACGTGACCCCAGGCTGCTTGTGACTGCAGCCTGTGCCGCCGGGTCTAGGGCTGCTCTGCTCTTCTGTCCCTCTTCTGCCACGGCTTGGTTTAGGCTATGAGAAGCTCCTGGTCTCTCAGACCCGGCTCTAAGTCTCTCAGACCCGGCTCTAAGTCTCTCAGACCCGGCTCTAAGTCTCTCAGACCCAGCTCTAAGTCTCTCAGACCCAGCTCTAAGTCTCAGACCTGCTGCAGTTTACAGCATCTCCCCCATGAGCTTGAATCATAGAACGGCTCAGGCTGGAAGGGACCTCAGAGCTCCTCCACTCCACCCCCCACCCCTGCATGGGCAGGGACACCTCCCACCTAGATTTGTTTCCCCAAGGACTCATCCAGCCTGGCCCTGAGCACCTCCAGGCAGCCACAACCACTCTGGGCAGCTTCATAGTACCATAGTATCATTCAGGGTTGGAAGGGACCACAAGGATCATCTAGTTCCAGCCCCCCTGCCATGGGCAGGGACACCCCACACTAGATCAGCCTGGCCAGAGCCTCATCCAGCCTGGCCTTAAACACCTCCAGGGACAGGGCCCCAACCACCTCCCTGGACAACCCATTCCAGGGCTTCACCACTCTCCCTCTCATGCTTATTCCAGAGTCTCACCACCCTCATCCTGAAGAGCTTCTTCCTCAGCTGCACTCTAACCCTGCTCTGCCTCAGCTTCCAACCATTCCTTGCCCTGCCTGCAGACACCCTCAGGAGAAGTCCCTCTGCAGCCTCCCTCCAGCTGTTGGGAGGCAGCTGTGAGGCCCTCCTGGAGCCTTCCCCTCTCCACGCTGAGCTCCCCCAGCCTGTCCTCATAGCACGAAGCTGAAGCTGCCTTCGGGACAGCGATTTTTGCAGAGGCTGGTGGCTGGTTGGGAACCTTTTTGCCTTCGGGCAAATTCTCCTCCGAGTTGCTGCTGGAACTGCCTCTTAAGTGCTTTTTTAATCACTGAGCATTCAATCTGTCACTCAGGCTTCAATGCAGTCATTTCTTCCTTCTTTCTGCTGCCTATGGTTATGTATATCAGAGCAGAAATAACTGAAGAATAGGTATCTTATTCATTCTATTTTCAAATGCAGTAGGACTCTATTTTTATTAGAGGGAAATATACATTTTTATGATGTTTTTTTGTCTCCCCCCCCCCCCCCCTCCCCATCACATGTCAAATACAGCAGGTCCTCAAAACTGCTGTTGAACTTCGCTGGCAAAGTTCAGTTTGAACAGCCAAGAGGAGGGAGGAGACAAAGGCTACTGGCAGCTGCCAAGGGCTGTTGGCATTAGGTCTCTGTCTCGACGTGGAGGGTGTCAAGGAGTTTTGATTTGGGATTAATTTGGTTCAAAACTAAAGAACCCAACCAGGCTGGGGCGGGGCAGGGCAGAGAAGAGAAGGGAAGGAGAAGAAAGAGAACGAGAACGAGAAAGAGAAAGAGAAAGAGAAAGAGAAAGAGAAAGAGAAAGAGAAAGAGAAAGAGAAAGAGAAAGAGAAAGGGAAAGGGAAAGGGAAAGGGAAGGGAAGGGAAGGGAAGGGAAGGGAAGGGAAGGGAAGGAGAAGAGAAGGGAAGGAGAAGGGAACGGAGGAGAAGGGAAGGGAGGAGAAGGGAAGGAGAAGAGAAGAGAAGAGAAGGGAAGGAGAAGGGAAGGAGAAAGGAAGAGAAGGAAAGGAGAAACGAAGGAGAAGAGAAGGGAAGGAGAAGGGAAGGAGAAGAGAAGGGAAGGAGAAGAGAAGGGAAGGGAAGAGAAGGGAAGGAGAAAAGGGAAGGAGAAGACAAGGAGAAGAGAAGGGAAGAAAGGAAAAAGAATAGAGGGAAGAGAAGAGAAGGGAAGAGAAGGGAAGAGAAGGGAAGAGAGGAGAAGAGAGGAGAAGAGAGGAGAAGAGAGGAGAAGGGAAGAGAAGGGAAGAGAAGGGAAGAGAAGAGAAGAGAAGAGAAGAGAAGAGAAGAGAAGAGAAGAGAAGAGAAGAGAAGAGAAGAGAAGAGAAGAGAAGAGAAGAGAAGAGAAGAGAAGAGAGAGAGAAGAGAAGAGAAGAGAAGAGAAGAGAAGAGAAGAGAAGAGAAGAGAAGAGAGCCCAAACCACCACCAAACAAACTCCAGGAGGAATCTCTGCCCTGATCCTTTGACCTGAGGAGTGCAGCCAAGCTTCTGCCTCCCTGCTGCTGCTCCTTGCTGGGTGGCATTGCAGAGATGCCTCTCACCACTCAGCGCTGCTGAGGGTACAACAGTTACTGTGTTCCCTGCCTAACCAAAAGCTGTGAAGCACAACCAGAGGTGCTCAGGATATCAAGTTCATGTATTTGCTTCCCAGTGCTTCCTTGGTGTCCTTCAGAGATCTGCTGAAGCTCCTACACACTTCACTCTGAGGTCTGCACTCGCTTCTGCCATTGGAATGTGAGCCCAGGAGTTTGTGTTTGCTCTTTGGGCTGAGGATGGAATCAGGAAGGACAAAATTCGCAGCAGCCCCCAGGGGGATGCCCTGAGGAAGGGTTGGGATGGAGCAGAGTGCCTCTGTTGTGGCCATGCCATCATCCCAGAGCTTTAGACTAGGCAGGACAAAGGCCTGGAAGGCACTCAGAGGCAAACAGCCCTCCCTGGTACACCACTGGGTGCAGCTAGAGCTTCTGAGGGGGCCGAATGTGGATCCCTCCTGAGCCAGCAGGACTCCAGCCACCAGCAGGCAGCTGTCTGTGCCCAGCTCTCCCTCCAGAGCCTCTCAGCAGCATCTCCCCAGCCAATCCTTTCACTGACCTCCTCCTCTGCCCCTGCAGGTGGTGGGGGAGTGGAGGTTCAGTCGGATCCACTGTGACATCTTCGTAACCCTGGATGTTATGATGTGCACTGCCAGCATCCTCAACCTCTGTGCCATCAGCATTGACAGGTGAGGGCTCCCTGGCAGCAGGGTCGTGTTGCATCCACGGCAGCGAGTCACAGGCAGCTGCAGCTGGGCTAATTTTACCTGTGACTCACAGGCAGGGAGAGCTGCTGGTGCTGGCACCCTCTGAAAGGGACCTGAACGAGGTCTGAGCATCAGAAGGGTTCCACCAGGAGCAGCCATCGAAACGCTGCTCTGCAGGAGGCAAATGGAACTGTCCCCGGTCGTTCAGCCCTTCTCTTCCTGTAGCTGGGGGGCAGAGCAGACATCAGAGGGGAGGCAGCAGCTCAGAGAGAGTGGAAGGAAAACCACTCTGCTAAGCTGACCTCAGGCCCCTGCCTTCCAGACCGGGGGAGGCAAACCTCTTGGAGCCTCCTCAAACTCCACCTGCCTGGCCAGGCTTCCAGGCACAGGAACTCTGTAACTTCCCAGGGAGTGTGCCCAGCCCTGGCAGGGTGCCCACAGCTGGCTGTCCCCTCACCAAGAGTGCCCAGCCCTGGCAGGGTGCCCACAGCCTGGCTGTCCCCTCAGGTGTGCCCAGCCCTGGCAGGGTGACCACAGCCTGGCTGTCCCCTCAGGTGTGCCCAGCCCTGGCAGGGTGACCACAGCCTGGCTGTCCCCTCAGGTGTGCCCAGCCCTGGCAGGATGCCCACAGCCTGGCTGTACCCTCACTAAGAGTGCCCAGCCCTGGCAGGGTGCCCACAGCCTGGCTGTCCCCTCAGGTGTGCCCAGCCCTGGCAGGGTGCCCACAGCCTGGCTGTCCCCTCAGGTGTGCCCAGCCCTGGCAGGGTGCCCACAGCCTGGCTGTCCCCTCAGGTGTGCCCAGCCCTGGCAGGGTGACCACAGCCTGGCTGTACCCTCAGGTGTGCCCAGCCCTGGCAGGATGCCCACAGCCTGGCTGTACCCTCACTAAGAGTGCCCAGCCCTGGCAGGGTGCCCACAGCCTGGCTGTCCCCTCAGGTGTGCCCAGCCCTGGCAGGGTGCCCACAGCTGGCTGTCCCCTCAGGTGTGCCCAGCCCTGGCAGGGTGACCACAGCCTGGCTGTCCCCTCAGGTGTGCCCAGCCCTGGCAGGGTGACCACAGCCTGGGCTGTCCCCTCAGGTGTGCCCAGCCCTGGCAGGGTGCCCACAGCCTGGCTGTCCCCTCAGGTGTGCCCAGCCCTGGCAGGGTGCCCACAGCCTGGCTGTCCCCTCAGGTGTGCCCAGCCCTGGCAGGGTGACCACAGCCTGGCTGTCCCCTCAGGTGTGCCCAGCCCTGGCAGGGTGACCACAGCCTGGCTGTCCCCTCAGGTGTGCCCAGCCCTGGCAGGGTACCCACAGCTGGCTGTCCCCTCAGGTGTGCCCAGCCCTGGCAGGGTGCCCACAGCCTGGCTGTCCCCTCAGGTGTGCCCAGCCCTGGCAGGGTGACCACAGCCTGGCTGTCCCCTCAGGTGTGCCCAGCCCTGGCAGGGTGACCACAGCCTGGCTGTCCCCTCAGGTGTGCCCAGCCCTGGCAGGGTGCCCACAGCTGGCTGTCCCCTCAGGTGTGCCCAGCCCTGGCAGGGTGACCACAGCCTGGCTGTCCCCTCAGGTGTGCCCAGCCCTGGCAGGGTGCCCACAGCTGGCTGTCCCCTCAGGTGTGCCCAGCCCTGGCAGGGTGACCACAGCCTGGCTGTCCCCTCAGGTGTGCCCAGCCCTGGCAGGGTGCCCACAGCTGGCTGTCCCTCCCCTGCAGGTACACAGCGGTGGCCATGCCCATGCTGTACAACACTCGCTACAGCTCCAAGCGCAGGGTCACCGCCATGATCTCTGTGGTCTGGGTGCTCTCCTTTGCCATCTCCTGCCCTCTCCTCTTTGGCCTCAACAACACAGGTGAGTGTTGTGCCACCAGCACCTGCAGCTGCTGGCATCTCCTTGGCTTTGCTGGCCCCTCAGGGAGTCTTCTGCTACGAGGCAGGAGCACAGCTGGGGGAGCAGGCTTGAGGTGCAGCCTCTCCCAGGTGTCCTCCCCCAGCGGCACCCCAGACCATCTCTGCAGCCACTTCTGGGCCTGCTTCATAGAATCAAGTTGGAAAGGACCCCTGGGATCACCAAGTCCAACCATTAGCCCCCTACTCTCCAAAGCTCACCCCTAAACCATATCCCCAGGCACCACACTGGCAGTGTCCCTGCCCCTGGCAGGGGGTTGGCACTGGGTGATCTTTAAGGTCCTTTCCAACCCAACCCATTCTATGAATCCAAACACATCCAGGGGTGGGGACTCAACCTCCTGCTCTTCCAGGGCAGTGTTTTGGCTATGCAGAGGTTTACACAACACTTGCTAGTGTTACACCAACCTTACAGACCATGCACTGAAAGGTGGAGAGGAAGGGCACAGGATGAGAGGGAAATGGCCTCAGGGGGCACCAGGGGAGGTTTTAGGTTGGGTACCAGAAGAAACTTCCTCCCTCAAAGGGTTCTCAGCCACTGGCACGGGTGGGTGGTTGAATCCCCATCCCTGGAGGGGTTTCAGAGAGGCAGAGATGTGGTGCTGAGAGACAGCAGGCTGGGTAGAGTCAGAAGAATGGTTGGGCCTGGTGGTCCTGGAGGTCTTTCCCCACCAAAATGATTCTGTGCTTCTGGGATGGGGTGGATGTGGTTCAGGGGTGAGCTTGTCTCTTGCTTAAAGGCACAGCCTCAATCTGTGGGAGGAATGGGATGGGATGGGATGGGATGGGATGGGATGGGATGGGATGGAATGGAATAGAATAGAATAGAATAGAATAGAACAGAATAGAATAGAATAGAATAGAATAGAATAGAATAGAACAGAACAGAACAGAACAGAATTAACCAGGCTGGAAAAGACCTCAGAGCTCATCCAGTCCAACCTCTCCCCCAGCACCATCTAAGCAACGAAACCATGGCACCAAGTGCCTCAGCCAGTCTCATCTTAAACACTTCCAAGCCTTCACGCTACCACAGCCAGGCTGGAAAAGGCCTTTGAGGTCCTCAAGTCCAGCCTGGGATCGTAAACAGCTGCCCTGGGGCAGGAGGAGGCTGCTCAGCCAGCAGGCTTTCACAGTGAGCAGGGATACAGCCTGGGATCTGCAGGCTCTTGGCTCTAAGGGCAAGCAGCAGCCAGGCACTTTGGGTGGCATAGGACTCCCTGTGCCTGAAGGGCAGCCTGCTGCTCAGGTTCCACTCCCTGCTGACGCAGTGGTCCCCGTTCAGAGCCTGAGCTCCTCACCCTGAGCGCCTCTGAGCCTTCCCATGGCGGGGGCAGGCGGTGCCGGCCGCGGGGAGCCCGAGCCCGACGGAAAGCCTTTGCCTTCCAGATGAGAACGAGTGCATCATTGCCAACCCTGCCTTCGTGGTGTACTCCTCCATCGTCTCCTTCTACGTGCCCTTCATGGTGACCCTGCTGGTGTACGTCCAGATCTACATCGTGCTGCGCCGGCGCCGCAAGAGAGTCACCACCAAGCGCAGCAGCCACAGCCGCGGCCCCGACACGCAGCCCCCGCTCAAGGTAACCTCTCTCCCCTCTCCTCTCACAAGCACAGAAGCATTCAGCTTGGAGAAGCCCCTCAGGATCCACCAAGTCCGAGCCAGAAGCCTGCTCTGCAAGGCTCACCCCTACACCGTGTCCCCCAAGCACCGCATCCGAGCCGCCCTGAAACACAGCCAGGCTTGGGGACTCCACCGCCCCCCTGGGCAGCACATCCCAGTGCCTGGCCACTCCTGCTGGGAAAAGCTTCTTCCTAATGTCCAGTCTAAACCTACCCAGTCGTAGCTTGAGGCCATTCCCCCTTGTTCAGTCACTAATCACCTGGGAGACCAGCAGCAGCCTCTCCACAGCCTCCTTTCAGGTGCTTGTAGAGAGCCAGGAGGTCTCTCCTCAGCCTCCTCTTCTCCAAGCTAACCACCCCCAGCTCTCTCAGTCATTCCTCACCAGATTTATTCTCCAAGCCCTTCACAGCTTCCCTGCCCTGCTCTGCCCTGGCTCCAAGCACCTCCACATCTCTCCTGTATTGAGGTGCCCCAAGATGGACACAGCACTCGAGGTGTGGCCTCCCCAGCGCTGAGTGCCAGGGCACAGTCCTGTCCCTGCTCCTGCTCTCCCATCCCTGCTCCTGCTCTTCCCTCCCTGCTCCTGCTCTCCCCTTCCAGCTCCTGCTCTTCCCTTCCAGCTCCTGCTCTCCCTTCCCTGCTCCTGCTCTCCCCTTCCAGCCCCTGCTCTTCCCTCCCTGCTCCTGCTCCCCCCTTCCAGCTCCTGCTCTCCCCTCCCTGCTCCTGCTCTTCCCTTCCAGCTCCTGCTCTCCCCTCCCTGCTCCTGCTCTCCCCTCCCTGCTCCTGCTCTCCCCTTCCTGCTCCTGCTCTCTCCCCTCCCTGCTCCTGCTCTCTCCCCTCCCTGCTCCTGCTCTCCCTTCCCTGCTTCTGCTCTCCCCTTCCAGCCCCTGCTCTTCCCTCCCTGCCCCTGCTCTTCCCTCCCTGCCCCTGCTCTTCCCTCCCTGCTTCTGCTCTCCCCTTCCAGCTCCTGCTCTCCCCTTCCAGCTCCTGCTCTCCCCTTCCAGTTCCTGCTCTCCCCTTCCAGCTCCTGCTCTCCCCTCCCTGCTCCACTGCATACAATCACAGGATGCTTTAGGTTGGAAGGCACCTTCAAGATCAGCCAGTTCCACCTCTCACCAGCCCAGGCTGCTCAAGGGCCTCATCCAGCCTGGCCTTGGACACCAGCTACAAACACAAAGATCCTCTTTAAACCCCCTCCCAGGGATAGAATTGAACAGCAAGAAATAAACCCCTGGGCCCAGGACATGAACCATTTCTCATCCCCAGCAGGTGATGGCTGCTTCATAGAGTCACAGATCCATTCCATGGGCTGGGTTGGAAGGGATCTTCAAGAGCATCCAGTTCCAACCCCCTGCCATGGGCAGGGACACCTCCCACCAGCCCAGGTTGCTCAGAGCCTCATCCAGCCTGGCCTTGAACACCTCCAGGGAGGAGGCAGCCACAGCCTCCCTGGGCAACCTGTGCCAGTGTCTCCCTGCTTGAGGATCTTCAGAGGTCCCTTCCAACCCCTTACCTACCAGCAGGTGTTGGTGGTTCCCTCCCTCAGCTGAGACACACAAGGGATGCTCAGTTCTGCTGCTGCTGCTTCCCAGCAGCTTCCCATCCTCCTTAGCCCCCTCAGTCACGCTGATTAGTTCCTGCTTCCTGCTCTCTGTGTGCCTGCATCTCCACAAGCCTCCCCTCCCAGCCTCCCCTTCCCAATTACTCTCTGCTTGTGTAACCTCTGAGCTGGTGCTTGCCCCTCAGGACAAATGCACTCATCCAGAAGACGTCAAGCTCTGCAGAGTGATTGTGAAGTCCAATGGGAGCTTCCAAGTTAATAAACGCAAAGTGGTGAGTGCTGAAGAGAGGAGGGAGCTCCCCAGAGCATTCAGCTGCCCCCTGCCCTCCCCTCAGGGCACACAATCAATTCAGGGGAGGGGGGAGGAGGAGAAGGAGGAGGAGGAGGAAGGGAGAAGAAACAAACTAAGAGCAAAGGTTAGCAGCTGGGTCTTGAAATCTCGATGTGCTTCCCGGTGCTGGGAGCCAGGCAGGGGGGGAGGGGGTTAAGAGCCCAGAGATCACACAGCCAGGCTGAGCTCTCACCTAAAGATCAGCTGCAAAAGCCATGACATTTGAACACTTTGTGCCTCTGACTTTCCTCTCCTCTCTGTTATTTGTTTTAAGCCTTGCCCAAGGCTGCCCCTGGCTTGGTCGGGTTCTGCTTCTTGCTTTCCTTTTTATTTGGGTTGGGTTTATTTCCCACCCCCCCCCCCCCCCTTGCTCTGGAAGTCTGAATGGAAGCTGAGGAGTGGAGGTTGCCTCTCCCATTCCTTAGCCTCTTTGTGCAACAGAGGAGAGTCATTCCCTGCAGCTGTTGTGGTCTGTGAGGTCTCCACCACCCTTCCTCCAGGCATCTACCAAAGGCATAGGGAGGGAGCAGAGGGATTGAGCTCCAGCATCCTCCAGCCCCACTCTGCAAGGGAAGCTCACTGCTCCTCGCTGTATATTTACCTGTCTTTATGTTGTGGACATTTGATTCTTGTCCAGGAGGAGAAGAGTCACATACAGATGGACATGGAGATGGTGTCCAGTACCAGCCCCCCCGAGAAAACCACCATCCAACCTGCAGCACCAAGTAACCATCAGTTGGTTGTGCCATTTCCTTCTAACCAGGGCACCAACTCAACCCTACAGGCACCCTTGGACAGCCCTGGGAAAGTGGAGAGGAATGGACACACCAAAGAGACCCCACACACAGCCAAGGCCTTTGAGATCCAGTCCATGCCCAATGGCAAACTAAGGACCTTCCTCAAGGCTGTGAACAGGAGGAAACTCTCACAGCAGAAGGAGAAGAAAGCCACCCAGATGTTGGCCATTGTCCTGGGTGAGTGTGCACCTCTTGGCTTCCTCTTGGCTTCCTCTTGGCTTCCTCTTGGCTTCCTTCCCCAGGAGGGTGGTGAGAGCCTGGCACAGGCTGCCCAGGGAGGTGGTGGCAGCCTCAGCCCTGGAGGTGTTTGCAGCCAGGCTGGAGGTGGCTGTGAGCAACCTGCTGTGGTGTGAGGTGTCCCTGTCCATGGCAGGGGGTTGGAGCTGGCTGAGCCTTGAGGCCCCTTCCAGCCCTGAGGATTCTCATTCTGCAGCTAAACCAACAGCTGCCCAGCACTGCAGCTGCCGCTCTGGGTGCCTGCTGTAGGCTGCAGCTTGCAGCCACCACTGAGGCAATTTCACCTGATGCATCCAGGCTGTGCTAGGCAAGAGGCTGCCAGCAGCAAGGTTGCCTCCTCTCCCAGCTAGGAGCAGTTGACAGTACTGTAGGAAAGGCTCAGGAAGCTCTGCTCTGCATCCTGGGGAGGGGGTTTGGAGTGCCCAAAGGCAGCTGGGGGTGGGGGCAAGAGAGGCCATGGGAAGGCAGCGTAGCTCAGCAAGAACCTGGCAGCTCTGAAGGCCACGCTTGTGGCTGCAGCTGGTCCAGCTGCATCAGCAGAGAAACTCCTCATGACCTGGGTAGCCTGAGTGCAGACTTGGGAGGCTTAGCAGGAGATTTATTTCCCAGGGGAGAAGATTTATTCCCCAGGGAAATAATTCCACCCCCCCTCCTTCCCTTTACACCTAAGAGACCCTTGCTGCTCTCTCCCAGCCCCAGGAGCTGCCCAGCTTCCAGCAAGCCAAACCTGCCTCCCTTTGTTTCTTTCTTTGTTTTATGGTGGTTTTCTTCTTCTTGCCCCCCTCCCCCAGGGGTTTTCATCATCTGCTGGCTGCCCTTCTTCATCACCCACATCCTGAACATGCACTGTGACTGCAGCATCCCCCCGGCCATGTACAGCGCCTTCACGTGGCTGGGCTACGTCAACAGCGCTGTCAACCCCATCATCTACACCACCTTCAACGTGGAGTTCCGCAAGGCTTTCATGAAGATCCTCCACTGTTAGAGGGGGGACACCCCCCCCCGCCCCCAGACCACCAAAACGAGCTCAAGTCCAATCCAAACCCCACCCCCCCCCTCCCTGGAACGCTTTGGAGGAGCAGGAGGAAGCAGCCGACGCCATCCACGCGCACCCGGGGAGGTCTCCGGCTCTTGTCCCGAGGCCTGCAGAGCTGCAGCAGTGCCATGCCCATGCCACCTCCAGCTGGGCATGTTAGGAGGGGGCCTTCAGCTGGGAGGTTCTCTGAGCCCCTCGAGGTGACCCTGTGGACTGTGGGACACCGAGCCCCCAGGGGCTGTTCGGAGCCTCCCCTCGCGCGGTGTTTGAAGCCAAGGTTTGGCTCCTGCCTGTGGCCATCTGACCCGGAGTGCATTGAGCACAGAGAGCCCCAGAGCCAGGGGAAGGTAGGGACAGGTCGCTGCCACCACTGGCTGGTGGTGCCACATCATTGGTATGACCCTCACCAAAGACAGGATCATCTCTTCTGCTTTGCAATAGGAGCCAGCCAGAGCTCGTGGAGACTCCCTGCAGTAGCTTTGCCTTCGCCTCCAGCCGACTTACCAAGCAGGAAACTGCTGCAGCCATGAGAAAAGACTTCTAAGGGGTGCCCAGAGGGGGCTGGAAAGGTTCTGCCATGTGCAGAGCCAATCCCTGCAGGTGACAGGCAGAAGGAGGAAGGGGAGCGCAGGTCTCCTGCGGCACCACCACATCGCTGTACATAGGAGCCAATGCAACGAGCTGAGCAGCAGCCCAAGCCAGAACCACAGCCACAGGTTGCCTCTGGTTGGGAGGGACTCTCCCAGGTCATCTTTGTCCATCCTCACCAGAAGTGAGACCTTGGAGTGCATGGTAGACACTCAGACCAAGCGGGACTGCAGCCCTCCTCCATCCTCAGCCAGCCCAGCAGGGGCTCCAGCCCAGCAGGGGCTCCTGCCCACCAGCATCTCATCTCCTGCCTTTCACAAGGAGTTCCAGCCCTGGGGAGCAGCCTTGGTGTGCTGACTGTAGGGACATGAGGAGAGTGGCCCAGCTGAGGCAGCTGCAGCCATGGCCCCCCCTTGAACAAGTCAGCTAAGCTAGGTCCAGCTCTTCTCACCCAGCTTCGGGTGCCCTGAAGCCAAGGACCACCTCAGCTCCCTCTGCCTGTGGCTCTGGACAGAGAGAGTGCAGAATGACCTCGTGCCTGATTCACATGGACAGCAGATGAGAGAGATCTCTGTGCTTGGGGCCAAAGCCAGCCAGGATAGAAGCCCCAGGGAGCCCCTAGCTGGATGTGCTGCGTCCAAGCTGGGCTCTGGACAGGTCTGGGTGTTTCCAAGTGTCCCTTCCCCTTTGCTCCCTATCTCTCAAGCACTGGAACAACTGACAGCTCCCAACAGCATCAGCTCCCCAGGCTGGCTCTTGGCACTGCCCAACCCACGCTGCCCTCAGCTGTGCTCAGCCCATGGATCCCTTTTGTAATAGCTCTGTAAATAAACCACAGGAAGCTGAATGAGGTTTGCCATGGAAATGAGGCCTGGCTAGGACCTTCCTGGGGGGCTAGAGGGTGACAACAGCCATAAGGAGAGGCAGGCTCCCAAGCTGCAGTGCCCTGCTGTTCAAACACAGTCTGGAGAGCAATAGAATCCCAACTCTCTCTATGCAGTTTGTGGTCACAGGGTTGCTGCCTCCACAAAGAGCACTGCCAGGGGGGTGGCTCTGGTGTTCTCTGGGGTTCCTGTACTGGGAACACAGCATTTGGCTGGGGGATGAGCTGTGCTGGCAGGCTGTGTGCCAGCTCTGCATCAAGCAGCTGCAGGAGAGGCCCTCAGGTCTTTTGTGGAGCAGGAGTCCCACCTGGATCCCAAGGCTTCCAGTCCCCCATGCTGTGAGCACAGGCTGAGGGAGCTGGGGCTGTGCAGCCTGGAGAAGAGGAGGCTCCAGGGGGACCTCAGAGCTGCCTTCCAACAGCTGAAGGGATCCTGCAGGAAGGCTGCAGAGGGACTTCTCATGAGGGGGGCTGGAGCCAGGACAGGGGGGAATGGTTTGGAGCTGAGGGAGAGCAGGGTTAGAGTGGAGCTGAGGAAGAAGCTCTTCAGTAGGAGGGTGCTGAGACTCTGGCACAGGCTGCCCAGGGAGGCTGTGGCTGCCTCCTGCCTGGGGGTGTTTAAGGCCAGGCTGGATGAGTCCTTGGGCAAACAAACCCAGTTGAGAGGTGCCCCTGCCCGTGGTGGGGAGGTTGGAGTGGATGAGCTCTGAGGCCCCTTCCAGCCTGAGCCCCACTGTGATTCTATGATTCAATGCAGAGTCAGCAGGATTTTGGTGGGGGAATAGAGAACAAACTCCAGCTGACTTCTCTGCCATCACAGAGCAGGAAAGTGGGGAGCTGGTCCCAAACAGAAAA